>NW_024083261.1:0-17022 GCF_003009895.1 Hyaena hyaena | reverse complement strand
AGAAGCTATCATTTGTTGCTGGAAGGGTTGCAAAATGACCCAACCACCTTAGTTGCTTAGTTTGATAGTTTCAAAATAAATAAACTAAACTTGTTTTATTTTTTAATGTTTATTTTTTTTAGAGAGAGAGACAGAGCAAGAGCAAGGGAGAGGGGCAGAGAGAGAAGGAGACACGGAATCTGAAGCAAGCTCCAGGCTCTGATCTGTCAGCATAGAGCCAGACGCAGGGCTCAAACTCACAGACTGTGAGATCATGACCTGAGCTAAAGTCAGAAGCTTAACTGACTGAGCCACCCAGGAGCCCCTAAACTAAACTTATTTTAAAACGACCCAGCAGTCATTAACTTGAAAATATGTCCAAACAAAAATGTACATATGGTGTTTATAGCAGCTTATTTATAATTCCAAAAACTTGATAGCAAACAAGATGTTCCCTATTTGATGAACTGATTGACTATAGTGCATCTGAACAATGAAATATTATTCAATAATAAAAAGATATCAATTCATGAAAAATCATGAAGGACCTCTAATGTATATGATTAAATGAAAAGACTATATACTGAAAAGACTATATATACTATGTAATTCTAAGTAAACAATAGTCTGGAAAGAGCAGAACTTTGGAGATATTAAAAATTCAGTAGCTGCCAGCGTCATGAGCTGGAAAGGAATGACTTGGCAGAGCACAAAATATTTTAAAGACAGTAAAGCTACTTGTGTGTGGTACTATAATGATGGATACAAGAGGAAGTCTGTATAAATTTAGATAGCTGATTTTTTAAATGCCTTTTATTTTTTTGGACAATAATAAAAAATATTCTCAGCCCTTAAAAAGAAGTAGGAAAACATGGCCATACATTGGGGGAAAAAAATGCATTGGTAAAAATTGGCTTAAAAAAAACACAGAATTGCTAGAACCAAAAAAAAAAAAAAATAATAAATTGTCTTTAATATAATCAGAGAGGTAAATAAAAAACACAGACAAATACCTAAAGGGATTTTGTTTAAAATGTCAGACAATCTTGATGAGGTCCCAATCGTTCATTTTTGATATTGATTCCCTTGCCTTTGGGGATGTGTCACAAAGGAAACAATCCATAAAACTAATAGACAACCAATGGAATAGGAAAAGACAGTAGCAAATGACATATCAGAAAAAGGGCTAGTATCCAAAATCTATAAGGAACTCACCAAATTCCACACACGAAAAACAAACAATCCAATAAAGAAATGGGCAGAAGACATGAAGAGACACTTCTCCAAAGAGGACATCCAGATGGCCAACAGAAACATGAAACGATGCTCTGCATCCCTCCTCATCAGGGAAATACAAATCAAAACCACACTGAGATAGCACCTCACGCTAGTCAGAGTGGCTAAAATGAGCAAATCAGGAACTCTAGATGCTGGCTAGGATGTAGAGAAATGGGTACCCTCCTATACTGTTGGTGGGAATGTAAACTGGTGTAGCCCCTCTGGAACAAAGTGTGGAGGTTTCTCAAAAAGTTAACAATAGAACTCCCCTATGACCCAGCAATAGCACTGGTAGGAATTTACCCAAGGGATACAGGAGTGCTGATGCATAGGAGCACATGTACCCCAACGTTCATAGCAGCACTCTCAACAATAGCCAATACATGGAAAGAGCCTAAGTGCCCATCAACAGACAAATGGATCAAGATGTGGTTTACCTATACGATGGAATACTACATGTCAATGAGAAAAAATGAAATCTGTCCATGTGTAGCAACATGGATGGACCTTGAGGGTGTTATGCTGAGCGAAATAAGTCAGGCAGAAAAGGACACCTACCATATGTTTGCACGTATAGGAGGATTAGGAGGAACAAGGGGGAGAAGAAGGGGGGAAATGGTGGGGGAGAGGGAGAGAGGAAAACCATGAAAGACTCTTGAATGCTAAGAACAAACTGAGGACCGATGGGTGTGGGGTGGGAGTGGGGAGATGGGCATGGAGGAGGGCACTTGTGGGGATGAGCACTGGGTGTTATATGGAAACCAACTTGACAATAAACTATTTGAGAAAGAAAGAAAGAAAGAAAGAAAGAAAGAAAGGAAGGAAGGAAGGAAGGAAGGAAGGAAGGAAGGAAGGAAGGAAGGAAGGAAGGAAAAAAAAGAAACAGTAAAAGAAAAGAAGAAAAGAAATTGCACCTCAGAAAAAAACTGTTAAAGGAAATTATATCTGGAAAAATTCCCTTCAAAAAAGAAAGATATAAAAAGTCATTTTTTGGTAGACAAAAGCAGTAGAAGTTTATTATTACTAGATCTTTCCTATAGGACATGTAAATGAGATCTTTAGGTTGAAATAATTTGATGTGATACTATAACTTGAAGCCTTATGAGATTTTAGTGTTCTCCAGTAAGTTGAATACATGGGAAAATATAAAAAATCGAGATTGCTATAATATTGATTCGTAAACCTAATTTTAATTTTGTAAAGGATTTAGAAGACACATGTATATGAATAATATTAGTACATACACAAAATATAAAGCATTAATTAGTGACATCGATAACCTAAAATGAGGAGAATACGTGTATAGAAATAGTTTCTATATGGGAATAAATTTAAGTAAGTATCAATACAAATTAAATTGATAAACTTCTAAAATGTTACATGTAATCTCAATGGTAGCCATAAAGGAAATATCTATAGAGTACAAACAAAAAAAAAATAGAAGTGTATCAAACTTGCCACTACAAACAAAATCAACTACACATGAACAAAAGACAGTACTGGGGAAAATAAGAAGAAACAAGCCATAATATGTGCAGAAAACAAATGGCAAAATGTAATAGCCAATCATCATCAGAAATTACTGTAAATGTAAGTGATTTAAATATATCAATCTTGTGATACATATATTTCATATATATATAATAAGGACAAGCTGTCTAGAGATTTTCTTAATGTATACAAAGTCTCAAAAAAATAGTCCCAATAGTTTGAAAATGAAAGGATGTGAAACAGAAGTCAATCCATGGAAAGTACAGCCAGAAAAAGATGGAGTTACACTGATATCAGACACAGTGGAATTTGGGTCCAAAATTATCCATAAGAGATAAAGAAGGATACTATATATGTTTTACAGTTGAATGTAAACTAGGAATATATAACAATTATAAGTATATATGCACCAAACCTCAGATTCCCAAAATATATGAAGCAAATATTCACAGAATGGAATGGGAAAATAATTAGATACTATTCTACATAAGTAGTTGAAATCTCAAGTATCCCCCTTTCATTAGTGGATAGAACAACCAGATAATAAGATATAAAAATGACTTAAACTAATCAGACTTAACAGATACAAACAAAACTCTTCTCTGAACAACATCTGAATGTGCACTTTTCTTAATTCCATATGGACCAGTGTCCAGGATAGATCATGAAAATACTGAAATCAAATAAAGTAAATTTTGTGATAAAAATACAATGTGGCAAGCAATAAATAACAGAAGAAAAACTAGCACTTATAATTATATGGAGATTTAACAGCACACTGTTAAAAATAGAAAGTTTAATGAATCACATTGGAGATTAACAAAAAACTTGAGGCATATGAAAACAAAAACAAAGATATTGAAAGGTATTAACTATAGATAAAGCAGTGCTAACAGGGAGTTTATCACAGTAAACATTTATGTTTAAAAAATAAGAAAGGTCTCAAATCAACAACTAAATGGTATACTTTAATCAACTTGAAAAGATAAATACTAAAGTAAGGAAAGAAAAAAAATAATACAGAGAAGAGGTGGGGCACCTGGCTGACTCAGTAGGGAGAACATGAGACTCTTTAATTATTATTTTTATGTGTTTTTTTTTTTTTTTGAGAGAAAGAGACAGAATGTGAGCAGGAAAGGGGCAGAGAGTGAGGAAGACAGAATCTGAAGCAGGCCACAGGCTCTGAGCTGTCAGCATAGCCCAACAGGGCTCAAACTCCGGAGCTGTGAGATCATGAACTAAGCCAAAGTCAGCTGCCCACCTGACTGAGCCACACAGGTGCCCTGGAACACATGACTCTTGATTTTGGGGTTGTGAGATTAAGCCCCACTTTGGGTGTGAGATGACTGAAAAAAGAGTGGAGATAATTAACATATTGTATAGAAAAATACCAAAGTAAACATCAAAAATAATACAAGATTCTTGGAAAATTTACAAAATTTTAGCTGTATGAACCAAAAGAAAAAGAAAAGAAGGCTCAAAATATCAATATCAGCAAGGAGAGTGGGTAAATTACTATAAGTTGTATAAAAATAAAATAATTGTGAATTGAATATGAATATTCAAACATCAAAAATTGAGTATCCATAAATGAATGCCAAATTTTCATAAATATGCACACACACAAGACTGCATCAGTAAATGATACTAAGAAAAGTTGACAGTTTGATATACAAGAAACTGGACTGTTTACTTACACCATACACAAATATAAACTCAAAATGGGTTAGAAAAAAACCTAGGCGGTAATTTCAGTGACATCAGCCATAGAAACTTATGATTCTTATGGCAAGGGAACTAAAAATACAAATTAAACTGTTGGAAATACAGCAAAAATGTGTTTATTAATGCATCGTGAAAGAAACTATCATCAAAATAAAAAGGCAATCTTCTTAACGGAAGAAAATATTTGCAAATGATATATCCAATAAGAGGATAATAACCGAAATATATACAGAACATATATACGAGACATAATATTAAGAAAGTCTGAATACATACATTTGTTAGCCCACTGAACTGATCTTTAACCCAGCTATGAAAACATCTACACAAATTATTAGAACTCCTTTCTAAACTTTGGCAGAAAGCCATGCTGAGCTACTGGTGATTTAACTTACAGTATTAAAGTCTCAGTGGACATCCCTAAGTGAACACACATACAAAAACACCAAGTGTTATCGTTAATCTCCAAAGATGTCTTGAAATCATGATTGCTGCTGAGTCTTTCTGGAGTTATCTAAAATGTCAAGGGCATGGATGAGCAATATGTATAAACATTGGTTTGAAAAATATTCAAAGACGTCTATTCAGAAAAGTGACTGTGTTTATATGAAGACAGGAGGACCCATGTCAGCTCTTCAGACCTGTAAGTCTGTAAGTGTGTGAGATAAAAGGTACATGTGCAATAGTAGTTTTATCTTTAGTATTCATTTAAAAGTTGAGAGAGTTAAACACTTCTGTAACTGCTTAAGATAATTTTGATTAGAATGAATAAAAAAATACTTTTAGTAAGGTATTAGGATAAGCAGATGATAGATTAAATCAACTAATTATGGAATTTCAAAGGAAAATTGTAAATAGACTACAGTTGGTTTAAGAGATATTATATATTTTATATATTTAATATACTTTGGTTTATTTATTTTATATATAATTAAAAGAAAAGTAAATAGATTGCTTATACATTTGTATACTTAAAAAAGTAAAAATATATTTAAGCCTAAAACATAAAACATCTTTTTTTCTGGGGGAAAAATGGTGACATTCCTAATAATCTATTGTGAAATGGTAGTAGAATATGGTGGAATTGATATTAAAATCAATGGCTGATATTATCTATGAGCATCTATGAACTTTTCTCTGGGTTTATGGAAAATAAAACTACAGTCTACACTAAATTTATGAAAATATGGCCACTTTAAAAATAATAATAAATCCCTGCGGAAAAATACATACTAAATACTTATATGAATGCAAATGGGCCTGCAAGTGTGAGAACTTGTCTTAACCAAGACAGTTTTAGAAACATAATTGAATTAGAAAGATATATATTATCCATTGAGAAAGGAAATGTACATTGTGTCTAGAGTCTATAATACACTCCCTGTTGAAAAGCAGGAGAAGAGAATACACATGTTTTCAGAAATCGTGAGCAGAGACATGTAAACTGCAATAAATTTGGTGAATAAGTTCTCACTGAAGGAGTTCCCTTAAACTAGAGAATTTGAATGTTGAGTGGGGAAGAAANTTCTGTGTCTCCCTCTCTCTCTGACCCTCCCCTGCTCACGCTGTCTCTCTCTCTCTCTCTCTCAGAAATAAATAAAACATTAAAAAAATGCTTTAGTATAGTGTATGTAACATAGATTTTATTCTCCAAGAGTAGAGTCCGTTTTCATGCATGCGTATGATGTGATCACGTAGATGATCTTATAGAGTTAATTCTTTTGGCATTATATTTTATTGACTGGATTCATATCATTCCAGATTTAAGGTTGTTAGTTTAGGAAATAAGTGATATAATCTCTGTTAAGAGTTGGCCAAGTTTAGAATTAGAAGATTTTAAGTGGAATTGGAGTGAGAATTAGAAAATGTTAATGGGTTACCTGGGTGGCTCATCAGTTAAGCACCTGGCTTTTGATTTAGGCTCAGGTCATGATCTCATGGTTCATGGGTCAAGCCCTGTGCGTGCTTCATGCTAACAGAATAGAATCTAAGATTCTCTGTCTCCCTTCCACTCTGCTCCTCCTCTGCTCACACTCTCTAACTCTTTCTCAAAAATAAATAAATAAATAAATAATAAATAAATAAATAATAAATAAATAAATAAATAAATAAAAAGTGGCGTTGGAGGTAGTTATATACAAACTCTCTGGATTGGAAGTAAATGAGGATCTTTGTAAGAGACAAGTGCGTCATATTTTGAAAGGCTTTAGAAGGGCTCACATGAAATTCAAAGAATAATGCTAACATGTAGGGATCCACATCATCAATAGCATTTCTTTTTCCTTCCCTGGATTTAGGTTAGGGAGTTATTTTACCAATGAGTACAAGGTGGTTAAATGGTCCCCATGGTAAACTTATTATTGCTTATGCACATTTATTCTTTATATGAACCCGGCATTTCTAATTCAAGGATTTCTTGCCTAGATTTTATTCAAAAGTATCAGAATTTACAATAAAAGTCAAATAGTAATGACTAAATATATCTGTCTATGGAGACAGTAATGTAATTTCTAATGTAAATGACACGTATTGGAAATAATTCAGGTATTCATGTGTAGAGTGAACGGGTTATGATTATTTTTAACACAAATTTATTCAATTGTCCTACTTTCTGTGTTTAACTTTGCATTAAAAAATCTTTGCATAGCATTGTTTCCAGTTAAATAATAATCATATCTCTGTTAGCATCCCAGAATGTTTGTTTGTTTGTAAATCAAATAATGCACTGAAAATTTTGGGAACAATGTCACTGAGAAATCTAAGGATGAGAGGTGTGTGGATAAAAGTAATATGATGGTAACTATGTTGATCTTAGTGTCAATGGTGATGATGAAGACGCTACAAAATGTCCCAGCCACTGCTCACTGATCACTCATGTAGCTCACATTTCTAATATCCTGTATAAGTTATCCCATTCTATCTTGTAATAACTCTTAATTTTCCTCTGGATTTACAATTCTTATTAAAATAATCACTACAATCAAAGTACTAATTAACAAATCCATCAACTCTCTTACAGTTTTACAGTTTTGGCTTGTGAGAATTCTACCACCTTGTGAGATCTACTCTAAGTTTTCAAATATACAATGTTGTTAACTATATTTAAATTGGTGTACAACAGATCTGCAGAACTTATTCATCATGTATAATGGACACCGTAGGATCTGACCCACTGTTTCCCATTTCTCTCTCTCTTTAGCTGCTGACAACTACGATGCTCGATGCTGCTCTCTAATTCTGAAGGTTGACCACTTCAAAGTCCACGTATCATTGTACTTAAACAGTGTCTTTCTGTGTGTGCTTAACTTCACTTAGCTTGATGTCCTCCAGATTAATCCGGGTTGCTATTGTTCCATGAATATATGTATACATGAAATGTGTATATTTCTATATGCATACAAATACATATTGACATTTTTCATTTTGGTAATGTGATAAACATATATATGCGTGTATATGTATATATATATATATATGAACTATATATATATATATATGTTATAGTTCATTTATCCATTTATTTTTCAATGGACATATAAAGTTACGTCCATACATTATATTATGAATAACACTGCAATAATGGTTATAGGAAAGCTAGTATCTCTTCCAGTAACTGATTTCATTTCATTTCAATTCATTCAGGTATATCTTCAGAAGTGGAATTGCTGGATCATATCGTAGCTTCTAGACTATTTTCCATAATGGTCTTACTAATTTATATTCCCATCAATAAGGCTCAAGTGTTCTCTTTTCTCCACATTCCCTATTATTTCTTTACTTTGCCTAGAGCCTTTCTAGATAGTGTGAAATTATATCTCATTGTGATTTTGTCTTGCTCTTCTCAGGAGGTACAATTTCAGAGGGTTTATTTATTAATCCAAGTTTACATTTCTAGTAAGTGGCAGAACTAGAATCATATCTAGCATTGGCTCCAAACTGTCTGCAGCATGTTTTTACAGTAAAGCAAAATAAACATATCTTTAGTCTGAATCCAAATTCAAAGTATGTATTGATAAATCATACATGTCTCAAAATATCTTTCTACCTATTATCCCATTTGTCTATCAATGTTGGATTACCATTGTGGAATTTCATGAAAGTATATATATAACCATTCATTTGTACGCACATTCAAGTACTGTGCATTTTGAATCTCTTTGTACAATAAAATCATCACGGATCACAAAGTCTATAATATTCTAAACAACTAAAAATACACACTGATTCAATATTTACTAAGATCATTAATTCCTGTGTCACTACAGTATTATGAATTATATATTTTTTGTTCCTTTTTGGTACAATCTGTTGTGAAAAGATTAGGAGCGATGAAAATATCATATATAACTCCAAGCAGAAATACTGTAGAGAACTAACTATGTTTGACTAGACTCCAGAGGACTCTCTCCTCTTAGTTATCTGATTCAGTCTATGAAAGCCAATTCACAATCATGTAAATTCTACATAAATGATAGGAATGCAAAAACAATTATCATCTATGGACAAGAAGATAAAAATATACCCAATTTTTTTTAAAAAATTAATGTTTTATTTATTTCTGAGAGAGAGAGACAGGGTGAGCAGGGGAGGATCAGAGAGAGGGGGAAATACAGAATCTGAAGCAGGCTCCCGGATCTTGAGCTAGCCATCAGCACAAAGCCCGATGCAGAGCTATAAACCATAAACTGTGAGATCATGACCTGAACCAAAATCGGACGCTTAACCAACTGAGCCACCCAGGCAACCAAAAGTATACCCAAATTTTTAAAGAACTAAGGTAGACTTTGAGGATCAAATATGTTCAGGTTGTCCCGAGTTGGGGGGGGATCTGATCTTTTATAGAACTCTTTCCTTACTGGTGAGGTAAGGAAGTTCCCTTTTGATGAAGTTCAGCACTCAAAACTATTCCACGGTACTTGAGAAGAAAAGAAGCAACCACACTTATATGAAAACTGGTGCAGATTTTTTTTTTTACATTCAAATTCTTTTAAAACTTTAGTTTGATTCTTTATAAAATTTTCAGCAAAGCAATGGAAAGCTTCTTTGGGAAATGTATATTCTTGCTGCAGCTATACAAATAAACAGACCAAATCTAATGTGATCAGACTATTTAATGATCTAAAAGATCTTTTATCAAGATTAGTTTGCTTTAGAATAATTCTACATTGTCTAGTATCTAGAAGACACCTTTCCAGATCTGCCACTGGATCACTCTATAGTTTAAAAAAACGTACTTCTAATCACTTGGAATCCATGTTTCATCTTTATAATTATGAAGCTATATTGAAAACTATTTATTCTGTAAATATATGAATCATTAAAGTGAGATGCTTTTCAGATTTTGTTAGCAAATGAATAGGAACATCGGAAGCATGAGAAAAAGAATAAATCCAAGCAAAATAATGCTTATTAAATTAATAATTAAATTAAAGTGATAATATGCAATTTATTTTTAAACTGGGCATAAATAAGAAAATTTTCCTCACCATGATATAAGAATGAACTGAACATACACCTTTACAACTTGATGTATATGGGAGATAATACAGAAGAGGGTGTTTCTTTGTAACCAAAATCACCTAAAGGACATTTTTATATAAGGGAAGCCATGGATTAGAGTTCATTTAGACGATCTGGGAGTGCTGTGTGTATTCTCCACATCATTGTTTAAAGATAAGGAAATGTTATTGATTATTATTATTGACTATTAACATTATTGATTCTTATTATTGATTAAAAGGAAAGACATTGAAATGAACAAAATATAGGCACTAAACAAATTCACCTGGGAATCATGGAACTTATATATATTCTTGACTCTCATCTATAGTAAATTTTTAATTTAATAGCTTTTATGCTTTTCATCTCTCTCTTACTTTTGAGCAGTTAAAAATAACACATTTTATTTCATAATTGTTACCTAAAGTTTTGGTGATAAGATTAAAATTAAGTAAAAATTAACATATAAATATCTTTGTCTATCTACCAAGCATCTAAATTCAGGCTTCAGAAAATCCAAAGAATCACTTAAATCTCTGAAACTTGATTTATCATGTGCAAACATCCATAGCCATATGTATGGTTATCTCAACCTCAAGAGTTGATTAAAGGATTAAAGTACATTTATTCTTGGCACAAATCTTGACACATGTTAGGTCCTAACCCTAACTGAAAATATATAGTTCTATCTTCTCTGCCATGTATAGACCTTGTTTGGGTTCAAACCTCAGTACTCCACCTAAGAATCCATCTCTTTTCTCTTTTTCTCCATTGTACATTGCCAGTAATGCTGATGCCCTAACCAAAGTTTTAGTCCAATTTAAAAGATTGAATCCGGTGCAATTCTTTTGCAAACGGTATGTAAATAGATTAGTTTTCATGATTACCCTGGGTAAAATCAAAATAAAAGGTAAATAATCTAATTATTTTTACATAAAAATATAGTTCTTTACTTTAGATCTTGAAACAGATATTTAATAGCTATGGTGACTTTCTTGTTAGATGCAAAACTTCTTTCAGTGCTATCACATGGCAGTCAGTTAGCATGTAAGAACAGAGGAATATAGATAATCAAAATCGCTGCATTAGCAGCCATGTGACATGGCCTCAAAGAACAAATCTGAGTTCTCATTTATTATTTCCGTTCTGTTTTGTTTTTTTCCTCTGGATTATACAGAAATAATACTAACTACCTCATGGAGTTTTTGTCAAGCTGGTCCTGTCTAAAATACAAATGATAGAAATAGTAAGAATGGTAACCTCCTTGGTAATTACATTATTACATTTTCTATTTTGTTGATAATCGAAACGGCTTATACAAATGATATCCTATGATCTCAGTCTAATATGCTCTCTTCATGCCTATCTGAATGACAGCTTATAAAGGAAACTAGCTTTTCCAGTATTTCCTTTGCATGTTGACAGCAACCACACACTAATTGAAAATCAGTTTTTTCACATAGACCCTTAACCCTGCTGCACGTATTTCACAATGGATTTGGAGGTTCACATCTGCACGAATTTGAGTACTTAAAGTAAGAACTGAAATAACTTTTATATCACTTTAATATCTTATTCAAATAATGTATGGACATGGTATCAAGAAACCACAGAGTTGAATGATGGTTCTGTAACCCTCTCCTCTTGAAACCAAAAGCAAATACTTCAAATTATTTTACAATTTTCCCATTATTTCCTCAATATTTTAAACAATATGCTTATCTTCTAATGCTTGATACCTAAGACCCAAGTACCAGACCATGATTTGTAACTTAGGCCACTGTGGAAGAAGTATCACCCCCTCCCCATATCATCAGCTTTTTCGCCCTTACCCCTTCCCTCTACATTCTCTCAACAGAGCTACATCCAATTTTATGTTTAAGGACATGCATTGACGGTGTTGGTCCATCTTCTAGAATTTATTGTTTGCATATAAAATATATAACATTATTAAGAAACATGAGGTTTTTATTTATACTACTGCATATATTTCTTCTCATATTACCATAATTTCTCCTAAGAAGACTTTTGAATATCTATCTAGCTAATAAATATTAAGAGTCATCCAGAAAGTGTTTTCAAGAAACTAGTTAGTGTTTGCAAGAAAATTCCATTACATAAATTAGTCCTCATTTATTTTACTGTGTTCTTTGCATCCTCTTTGCACATTGTACCTCATATATAATAGTTCTTAAAGTTATTTTGTATAACATGCAAAATAATTCATTATTTTGTCAAAAATAAGTCAATGTCATATACATTCATGATAATGTCCATGAGTATATTGTGTCATTTTATTTAAAAAAAATTTTAACATTTATTTATTTTTGAGAGAAAGAGAAACAGAGCATGAGCAGGGGAGGGACAGAAAGAGAGGGAGACATAGAATCCAAAGCAGACTCCAGGCTCTGAGCTGTCAGCACAGAGCCCGATGCAGGGCTCGAACCCACAAATTGTGAGATCATGACCTGAGCCGAAGTTGGCGCTTAACCAACTGAGCCACCCAGGCATCTGTGTTGGGTCATTTTATTCTATTCTTCATCATCTTATCATTCTAATGTCAAATTTTATGTCTCCTTGTTACATTCTTTCTGGTTAATTTTTATCAAGTGATTGAAACTTTGAATACTTTTTTGTATTGATTATTGTCCTTTTTATTTCTAGAAGTCTTTTATTGTATGTGGCACTTTATATATAGAACATGGTATTTTTACTTTTGATTTAAGAACTCATTTTTCTCTGAAGACCTCAGATCTTTTGAAATGTTTTCTTGCATTTATTCTAATCATTTTTAACTCAGGATTCATGCGTGTGCATTTGTGTGTGTGTGTGTGTGTGTGTGTGTGTGTGTGTGTGTGTGCATCTGTATTTCATGTAATGGCTTCCTCAACAAACTAGTGGCTTTGGTGCTGGAAAAGTATTAGAGACTGAAGCACTACTATCCATTCTAGGCATAGTATACTAGACTTACTCACTCATGATCTTCCTCTCGAGAAGATTCCCACCACTCATTTCCATGTAGAATACTCTCGAAATAACCTTTTTTCTTCTCCTTTTAAGTGTATGTTTTTTAAATTTTATTCTCCCAAAAAAATGCTCAACTTTTTAATCGCTGGTACCTTCCTCTGCAATCTTTTCCACTTTCTTTAAATATGCTGACTTTTTCTTATTATTGTTTTAGTTGTGTTTTAGGACAAAGAGGTGACACATATATGGGATAAACTCTCATACTTATCTAGACATAGAACGAGTTTTAAATAAGAAAAACAAGAGGAAAAAAGGAATGGATAGCTAAAATGCCATAAAGCCAATGCATAAAGTTAAATAACTATTGAAAAGCAGGAGAAGAGAATACACATGTTTTCAGAAATCGTGAGCAGAGACATGTAAACTGCAATAAATTTGGTGAATAAGTTCTCACTGAAGGAGTTCCCTTAAACTAGAGTATTTGAATGTTGAGTGGGGAAGAAAAATATGTTTCATATAGACATATTTGGCAAGAATTATTAATTATAGATTTCTGGGGAAAAAGAAGCGGATAATGACGCTTAGGAACTAAAATGTTTGACTTGGCCAGCTTTTTAGGGAAAACTGAAAAAAAGAGTTTTTATTTGTTAGCATGAACTGACAGGCTACTTTATCTTCAGAAATACTAGTGCTTAATTATAAAAGAAGAAATTATTTTTAAGAGTCATAAAATGTATTCATATATGGGTCTGTAAAGTATGCATTTACATTGATTTACAATGCATATATAAACGTATACATTGTGATGTGGTTAATATCTAAATTTATGTAGACAAATAATATATGTCAATAAAATCATTACAGAAAGAAAATATTCTTAGAGATTTTCAGAATTCTATGAAATATTTTGTAGACATATGCATGTCCTATGAAGATTTTATCTATGAAGCAAACACTGGCAGGATTGTTTAATCAAATTATGTGTTAAGATTTTTAAGAGTTAAGACATATCATTGATAAACCACAATTTGGAAGAAAAATAATGAATTAATAAGAGCTGAATTTTCTGTACTCAATATGTGTTTCTCTTTAGGGAAAGCTACATTAATGTCCTATGGAAAATAATAACGAAACATCTACTGATTTCTTCTTAGTGGGATTGTTCCCACGATCAGGAATTGGCCTGTTGTTCTTCATATTCATTGTTCTCATTTTCCTAATGGCTCTTTTCGGCAACCTGTTCATGATCATCCTCATCTTCCTGGACACCCATTTCCACACACCCATGTACTTTCTACTTAGCCAGCTCTCCCTCATGGACTTGAGCTACATCTCCACCATTTTCCCCAAGATGGCTTCCGATTATCTCTTTGGAAACAAGTTTATTTCTTTCATTGGGTGTGGCATTCAGAGTTTCTTCTTCATTACTGTAGCTGGTGCAGAAGGCTTACTGTTGGCCTCTATGGCTTATGATCGATATGTGGCTATTTGCTTTCCTCTTCACTATGCCATTCATATGAGAAAAAGCGTAGGTGTGCTGATGATAACAGGATCTTGGATAATGAGCTCTATCAACTCCTGTGCCCACACTGTGTATGTCCTTCATATCCCTTATTGTCGATCTAGGTCCATCAACCATTTCTTCTGTGATGTCCTAGCTATGTTGACTCTGGCCTGCATGGACACCTGGGTCTATGAGTACACAGTATTTATGAGCACCACTCTCTTCCTTGTGTTTCCTTTCATTGGCATTGCATATTCCTATGGCCGGATTCTTCATGCCATCTGCCGCATGCACTCAACAGAAGGGAGGAAGAAGGCCTATTTGACCTGTAGCACACACCTCACAGTGGTGGCTTTATACTATGTACCCTTTGCTTACACTTATCTACGCTCAAAATTGCTGAGATCTCCAACAGAGGACAAGATTCTGGCTGTCTTCTACACTCTTCTGACCCCAATGCTTAACCCCATCATTTATAGCCTGAGAAACAAGGAGGTGATAGGAGGCTTGAGAAGAGTGATTCAGAGGATCTGCTCGGTTTAAGTGTAGACAAAATTTTTATTTACATTGCTGCTTCAGAAATACATCACTTTCAACTTTTACGCACTTTAGGAAAACTGTCATTCCAATATTAAAGGCAAAGATTAAATTAATCTAAAAATTAAGGTAATTGAGATTTGAAAAAAATAATTTTGTATTCCAAATCACTCTACAATATTTTTGTATTTTTTTGGTAATTTTTCATTAAATGTAAATGGCATATGTTTTCCCTTAATTTGTGGCTAAAAAGATTTTATTAATACTTTGAAATGACATTGGAAACAAACTTGATGGAATTCTCCATTATAATATTTCCAATATATTTTGTATATCTCCCAAAATAGATAAAATAGGACAAAAGAACAAGAAATGTTAAAACATTGCCAGGTTTTTTTGAAATCATACACACAACATCAATGAATACTTAGGATACTTAGGTGGTTTCCCTATCTTAGCTTCTTAGCTCTTGTGTATTATGCTTCAATTGACATAACGAATATCTTATATTTCCAATTAGTGTTTATGTATTATTTGGATAAATATCCGGCAGTGGAATTGCTGGATTATATGGTAGTTCCATTTTTAATTTCATGAGGAACTTTCATACTTTTCTCCATAATGGCTGCACCTGTTTTCATTCCCACCAGCAGTGTAGACATTCCCATTTTCCCACATCCTCACCAACACTTTTTGTATCTTTGTCCATCTAAATATTCTTCAGAAAATGACCTCTATTCATAAATGTGCCTATTTTGTACTCATTTTTTCTACTATTGAAATATATGTGTTCTTTATATATATTTGCATACCACCCTCTTTTTACACACCCTCTATTCATAACTTTCAAGTATATTTTTCTCTACTCATTAGGTTTTCTTTTAATTTTGTTAATGATTCTTTCTGCTGTGTAGTTTTTTAGTTTGAAATAGTCCCACTTGATTAATTTTACTTTTGTTCTTTTTGCCATTAGTTTAAGGTTAAAAAAATAAAAATTACTTCTGATTTCTCAAAAATATTTAAAGAAGAAAAGAGTGATACGAAATATTTATTGTGTTGAGATAGTTAAAAATAATCCTCGCATTCTGTATTCTACACATTTCTTTCTTCAAAAGTGAAGGAGACTATGGGTCTGAAAGATGGCATAGGGGTCAGAGGACTCTAGGCTCATCTCCTCCCATTAAACAAAAGTAGATAACTATCAAATCATTCTAAATACCTTGGAAATCATTCTGGAGGCTGACAGAATAAACTCTACAACTAAAAAAAAAAAAAAAAAGAGGAGCCACATCGAAAAAGATAGGAAGTGTGAAGATGTGGTTTGTGGGGCCAAGGGATCACAGGTTCTGCAGAAGAGAGAGAGCCCTGATTGCAGAGAAAGGTGAGAGACAGGAGCACACAGGGAAGATTATTTCCCACAAGCCACTGGGTGGGAAAAGAAGAAAGGTTGATTTTTGTGAGTTCTTGAACTCTGTGGGACTTACTAAAGACTGGAGTTCTTTTTGTTTTGTTTTGTTTTGTTTGTTATTAAGTTTTTATTGGTTTATTTTTATTTTCTTTTTTAAAACTTATTGTCAAGTGAGCAAACATACAGTGTAGTCATGCCTTCAGGGGTAAAATCCTATAATTCATCACTTACATAGAACTTGCAGTGCTCATCCCAAAAAGTGCCCTCACCAATGTTCATCACCCACCTCCCTCACCCCTCAATCCTTTTGAGCCCCCCACCCTCATCAACCCATAACTCTCTTTATTCAAGAGTCTCTTAGGGTTTTCTTGCCTCTTATTTTAACCTTAATTTTCCTTCTCTTCCCCTATGGTGCTCTTCTGAGTTTCATAAATTCCATATATAAGTGAAATCATATGATATTTATCTTTCTCTGACTGACTTATTACACTTAGCATGATACTCTCCAGTTCCAACCACATTGTTGCAAAAGTAAGATTTCATTCTTTTTCATCACCAAGTAGTATTCCATATCTATACTTATATCTATATCTATATCTATATCTATATCTATATCATCTATATCTATATCTAT
>NW_024083260.1:8135-17188 GCF_003009895.1 Hyaena hyaena | reverse complement strand
TGGGGGAAAGGGAGAGAGGCAAACCATGAGAGACTCTTGAATGCTGACAAAAACTGAGGACTGATGGATGTGGGGGGGAGGGGGGGATGGGCATGGAGGAGGACCCTTGTGGGTATGAGCACTGAGTGTTATGTGGAAACTAATTTGACAATAAACTATTTGTAAAAAAAAATAAATAAATAACAATAACAATGATCATTATTAAAATCAGTACCTATTAACTGCTTGCAGGATGCCAGGCAACACTGTAAATTACTCACCTGCATTAAATAATTTAACCCCTAAATATCACTCAACACAGTAGGTGTTATGATTCCCAAAAGAAAGCTAGGAGTTAATTTCTGAGTAAAAAAGCAAACAATAAGTTCCTGTTCTTTTATCTGGACAGATTAAGCTAACATTCTTCAGTTCTCTTTCACCATTGTAAGCTATTTCTATTGCATGGCCCAATGTATGGTTTCTTAAGGACATACCTCCATCTTTTTAACACAGGCATCATTTGAAATTTAATTTTCACATAGCTATCCTAAGTAATTTACTTTTCCTGTTACATAATACACTTAAAATATTTTTCCTACAAAATATCAAGTGAAATAAAAATAACGAATTCATAAACACTTGTTCAACTTAAATCAAAAGCAGATTTGAAGCTAAAGAAATTGAACATTTGTAGCATCTCACATGCACAGACTTTTCCAAGGACATATGACAATTTTGTATTTGTTTGTTTTTGTTATTTTTTTCCTTAAGGAGATCTTCCAAAACTACAAATTCAGGGTTCCAAAACCTAGATTTGCCCTTTAATATACTGGACATATTTTCTAAGTGCTTGCTTTTAGGCAATCAAAGGGATTTATTTTTAACTTAAAATCAGATGTTTGGTTTCAAAAATGCCAAAGTTTTTATCTAAAATTGCTAATCAGTGCTTAGCTCCTCACTGGAGTTTTTATTTTGCTTTGTTTTATTTTGTTTTGTTTTAGGCAATTGTTATAAGATATTTTACTGAGAAGTGAAAGAACATGTGCCAATTTTTAAAAATTGCATATTGTATTTGAGGAAAATGAAGATGAAATATATGTAATTATTAATATAAATTTATATCCTATGCAGAATAAGATGCAATAAATATATGTATATTTCCTCAAAATTGTAACCTATATCATCTTGCCCCTTTTGGGGGGCAAGACATTTATCTATTTATATATTTTTATATTATAAATATATATTTATATATAATTATTCTTTATATGTGAAATTCATATATTTTATAATATAAAAATTTACCTAACATTAAATATATAAATGTTTAATAATATTTGCCATTAAATATGTAATATACTTTTTATAAATATATTTTGGGATGCCTGGGTGGCTCAGTCAGTTAAGCATCCAACTCTTGATTTTGGTTCAAGTCATGATCTCATAGCGTGAGCCCTCATTGGGCTCTATGCTGACAGTGTGGAGCCTGCTTGGGATTCTCTGTCTCCTCTCTTTCTCTCCTTCACTCTCTCTCTCTCTTTTCCTCCCCTGTGCCTACATGCCTACACTCTCTCTCTTTTTCAAAAGAGTTAGTTTGAGATGTTAAGAGTCTTACATTATGGTTGAGAAAGTTACTTTTCTGGTTAAATTCTACTCTCAACTGAATTCTTATGCTAATGATTGAAAGCTTATCATCTCAGTTTAAAAAAAAAATGATAGTAGTCTTACATATTCATGGTGCGGTAATAGTTCCAAATGTGTGTTTCAAATTATAGACTGTAAAGGTTTTCTTTTTATATTTATTTTTCTGCAGTTTTGGAGAAGTGCCACATAAAATAGCTTAATTATTAAGAATTTATGAGCTTTTTCTATATGACTCTTCAGTTTAGATGATACACAGGTATACAATTTTATTAAAAATATATTCAAAGAAGAAATTGCTGTGACATTCTTTTTTTTTTTTTAATGTCTTTATTTTGAGAGGCAGAGACAGAGCAAGCGGGGAAGTGTCAGAGAGAGAGGGAGACACAGAATCTGAAGCAGGCTCTAGGCCCTGAGTTGTCAGCACAGAGCCCGACAGGGGGCTTGAACCCACGAACTGTGAGATCATGACCTGAAGACAAAGTTGTACGCTTAACCGACTGAGCCACCCAGGTGCTCTCTGACTTTCTAATTACTATCACTAAATTTATTTATTTTGAGAGAGAGTGTAGGGGGGAGGAGCAGAGAGGGAGGGAGCAAATCTCAAGCAGGCTTGGCACTGTCAGCTCAGAGCCTGATGCAGGGCTCAATCCCATAAACCACAAGATGACCTGAGTCAAAATCAGTAGTCAGATGCCCAACCAAATGAGCCACCCAGACACCCAAGGCAATCATTTTTGTATCTAATTTTGCACAACTGTCTTTTATTCTTTGATTAATATTTCATTTCAAGTAAAATATCCTAGGAGAATGAAATTTATGTAAGGCAATATATCTTAGTGGAAATGAATTCTAAATGTTTTATAAAAAGAATTATGATTTATATGTTGGTTATCTAGTGGAAACATGCTTATTGAAAATAAATATAATTATATTCATAATTTATACATATACTGCAATTCATTTCCATTTATTCAAATAAATATGTATATATTATATATGTATTAATTCAATAGAAATTTAAACTATATTTAATACTGCCAGGACTTCATGGATCAAATATGGTTGGTATGTCTGATGAACAAAGACAACTCAGTGCTAAAGAATACCAAGTGTCTGAATAACTACACTCTCTGAAACTTGCATTGTGTGTAAACATAGAGATTATACCCACAACATCAATGCATTACTCTCTGAAATAATAAAATAATTATGTTAATAGAATTTTTATCATTATGTTTTAAAATTTTTAATTTGTTTCTTAATTTTTAATTAAATTTAATGTTTCAAATTTAATTTATTTTTTTATTATTTATTTTTGAGAAAGCGAGAGTATGAGCAGTGGAGGGGAGAGAGAGGAAGAAATCTCAAGCAGGCTCTGTGTTGTAAGTGCAGAGCCCAATGTGGGGCTCAAAATCACAAAACTGTGGGATCATAACCTGAGCAAAAACTCAAAAGTTTGATGCTCAATCAACTGATCCACCCAGGTGCCCCTATTATTAAATTCTCAAGAGGATGAGTAGTGTATAGTCCAGATAGTTTACTTGGCTGAAAGAAATGGTAAGGGGGTATGTTTATTCAGAAAGGTAGTGAAAATTTTAGAACATGATGAAAGACAAGTAAGATATACAATCAAACAATATGAAGTGCTGGTATAGTTCCATTTTAGATGGCTTATGATCAATAGGTAATATGATTGTGCATATGTATTTGTGTGTTTGTAGTAGGTTTATGTAAAATCTGTGACTGCCTAGTTTACATAACTGCTTTTTGAATATATTGACTTTATGTCACCATATTGGTTTATTTTATTTTATTTTTTCCACTTTTTATAATGTGCTTATATTTCCAATGTATTGTGACAAAGGATACTATTATTTTTTTTTTAATGTTTTATTTATTTCTGAGAGAAACATAGCGTGAGCAGGGGAGGGTCAGAGAGAGAGGGAGATACAGAACCTGAATCAGGGTCCAGGCTCTGAGCTAGCTGTCAGCACAGAGCCCTACATGAGGCTCGAACCCATGAACTGTGAGATCACGACCTGAGCTGAAGTCAGACGCTTAACCGACTGAGCAACCCAGGTGCCCCCAAAGGATACTATTATTAAGATAGTTGTACGAAAGTTGGATTTAATAGTTAGAATTATTTACTGAAAACATTTACTAGTTATAAAAGTCTTAGGTTAAAAATAGGAAAATAATTAAAGTTTGTGACAAATTATTAAGAAAAAGTTTAGAATTTCAACCTTCATTACCAAAACCATGTTAGTGGACATTTAACAATGAAAGGCAGCAAGAGAAAAAAACCCATGAGAAAAAAGCTACAAAGCAGCCACAAAACAAGTGACAAAAATGGTAATAAATATGTATCTATAAATAATTGTTTTGAACATAAAAGAAATAACAGCTCCAATCAAAAGACACGAGATGACAAAAAGGATAAAAAAGCAAGAGTCAGTAAGAGGGAGGAGGCAAGATGATGGAGAAGTAGGGAACTCCGTACATTGCACTCGCTCCCATATCTCGCATGGAGAAGGCCTGAAGCCTTAAAAACCCTTATAGAATCCAGGAGTTTGGGAGGAAAAGGAGACAGAGTCCGCTGAGAAAACCTTCTAGCGTGAGTGTGAACTGGGGAAGATAAAATCCAGGCAGGACCAGAGACACGGAGGGACGGGGGGAGGGGGAATCCCCCTCTGCGGGGAGCCGCAGTGAGTCTAGGGGGGAAAAAAGAGTAGCCCAAACTGCTCAAGACACTGTCCTCGTCGCTGGAGAAGAGAAAAACCTCCGCTCTAGACACAGAGGGACCCGGTTTCCTGCTCTCTGGCTGACCCTAGACAGGATGCAATCGTCCCAGGAGACTCCCGGGGAAACTGCTCCCCGCTCCCCAGCCCCACCTGGAGGAGATGTGTGGTGGCCGCGCCTTTGTGCTTCTGGCTCGGCTGGATCCCTAGAGGGGAGTTGAAGGGCTTAAAGCTGGGAGATTTGCCCACGAGTTCCTGTTTTGGGTGATGAGACACAGAGGGACCCGGTTCCCCGCTCTCCAGCTGACCCTCGGTGGGCCGCACTCATCCCAGGTGACCCCCCGGATGAAACTGCTCCTCCCTCGCCAATCGAACCTAGGGGATACTGGAGCAGCGGCTTCTGGCTCAATCCCCAGGGGGAAGGCAAGAGGCTTGGGACTGCTCTGAAAGGCTTGCATGCCAGTTTGTGTTTCCAGCAATTTCATGGGGCGCACGGACTGGTATCTGGAAATGAGGCCTGGCCTGGGATATAGAGCATGGCCCACCTTGGCTGCACCCCTGGCACAGGGAGTTTACACACCAAAAAAAACTGAGGTGTAGCGCTTGATTCATGAAGGGACTGGAGCCCTGCCACTCTTCTCCTCGCAACTGCCAAGGCAGAACTCCCACCTGACGCATTGGATCAAACTACGCCCACCCCTGCTAGAGAGCTGCCCTTCTCCTTTTTTTTTTTTTTTTTTTTAAACCGGAGCCAGGGCAAGACCAATTCTGGTCACTGGCTTGCTTAAATAGTCACATTTAATCCATTTTCTAGATGTAAATTCTACACCTACCTACCTTTTCATCTCTTTCTCTCTGGAGTAATTAGATTATATAGTTTCTCTGGATAGCATCATTATCATTTTTTCCACCTCTTCAAACATACTCCATTTTTTTGCTCTTTGAAAAAAGCTCCTTATTCCTTCTGCCTGCTCATTTCATTTCCAATTTCGCCTTATCCTCACCCTGTCATTTCTCTCTATCTGTAGGCTCTTCAACCAGCACTGCATACATCTGGCTATAAAATTGTAGCTGGGAAATCTGGTTATATGCTTTAAGCTGTTCTTTGTCTATTGGGTTTCTTCTTTTTTCCTTATCTTTTCTTCTTTTTTTAAATGTATTTTTATTTTTTTTTAATTTTTTTTTTAATGTTTTATTTATTTCTAGGAGAGACAGAGACAGTGTGAGCAGGGGAGGGTCAGAGAGAGAGGGAGTCACAGACTGAAACAGGCTCCAGGCTCTGAGCTGGCAGTCAGCACAGAGCCTGACGCGGGGCCCGAACCCACGAACCGTGAGATCATGACCTAAGCGAAAGTCGGACGCTTAACCGACTAAGCCACCCAGGTGCCCCAAATGTATTTTTATTTTTTATTATTCGCCTTCCCTCCTCCCTCTTTTCCCATTACTTTTTCATTTTCCCTTTTGGTTTGCATGTTTGTTGGATTAGTCTGTGCATTTGTATGCCTTTGTTCCCTGTGTGTTTGTCTGTCTCTTTTCTTCTACAGGGCTACCTCAACAAACAAGCCAAAGTACACATGGTGATGAGTCCCAAATACCACTACGAGTAGGAAAATAAAATAATCAAGGTCTCAACAAGAGAGACCAAGAGATAACATTCATAGAACACTTTCTGAGCAGATAGGCCCTGGACAGTCAAAGAGCCTTCTTTGGTGCAGCAGCGCTCACTGGTGAGGAGAGCATAACAAGCTTTTAAAACTAACAAGAGATAGAAAGCTAACCAAAATGATGAAATGAAAGACCTCTCCTCAGAAGAAATTCCAGGAAGAATTGACCGCTAAAGAGCTGCTCAAAACAGATAGAAGCAACATAACTGAACAAGAATTTAAAACAATAATCATAAAATTAATCGCTGGGCTTCAAAAAAGGATGGAGGATATCAAAGAAACTATGGCTACAATCAACATAGAGCTTAAAATAGTAATGATTAATTTAAAAATGTGACAAATGACGTACATAAGAAACTGGAGGCATCCATTGCATGGATCGAAGAGATAGAAAGAAACAAGTGATTTAGAAGACACAATTATAAAAAAGAAGAAACTGAGAAAAAAAGGGGTAAATTGATCCACGAACATGAAAGAAGAGTTCGAGAGCTCAGTGTTACAATCAAAAGTAACAATATCCATATCATAGGAATCCCAGAAGAGGAAGAGAGAGGGAAAGGTGCTGAAGGAGTCCTGGAACAAATTATAGCAGAGAACTTCTCCCCAACCTGGGGAGGGAAGAAGACGTTGAAATTCAAGAGGCACAGAGAACTTCTCTCAGACGTAATTTGAATCGATCTTCTGCACGACATATCATAGTGAAAGGGTAAAGAGAGGGTAAAGAGATAATTTTGAAAGCAGCTGGGGAGAAAAGTGCCCTAACATACAAAGGGAAACTTATCAGAGTGGTGACAGACCTATCTACTGAAACTTGGCAGGCCAGAAAAGAATGGCAGGAGATTTTCAATGTGATGAACAGAAAAAACATGCAGCCAAAATCCTCTATACAGTAAGCCTGTCATTCAGAATAGAAGGAGAGATAAAAGTCTTTCCAAATAAACAAAAATTGAAAGAATTTGTCACCACTAAGCCAGCCCTACAAGAAATCCTGAGGAGGACTCTCTAAGGGAAATGTTGCAAGGAATGCAATATGCTAGAGATACACCACAAGCATGAATCCCACAAATGACACAATGACTCAAAATCCATATATTTCAATAATAACACTGAATGTAAATGGACTAAATGCCCCAATCAAAAGACATACGGTAGCAGAATGGCTAATAAAGAAAATCTATCTATTTGCTGTCTACAAGAAACTCATTCATACAGGAGGACACTTACAGATTGAAAGTAAGGGGATGGAGAAATACCTATCATGCTACAGGAAGTAAAAAAAAAAAAAAAGCTGGAGTAGCTATACTTATATCAGACAAACTGGACTTTAAAGTAAAGACAGTAACAAGGGATGAAGAAGAGCACTAAATAATAATTAAAGGTTCTATCCATCAGGAAGAGCTAAAAATTATAAATGCTTACGACCCAATATTGGAAGTACCTAAATACATAAAACAATTAATCACAAACAGAAACAGTCTTATTGATAAGAACTTGTTAATAGCATGGTACTTTAATACTCTACTTACAGCAATGGATATATCAACTAGACAGAAAATTAATAAAGACACAATGGACTTAAATGACACATTGGACCAGATGGATCTGACAGATATATTTAGAACTCTACATCCTGAGGCTATGGAATTCACATTCTTCTCAAGTGTGCATGGCACATTCTCCTAGATAGATCACACACTGGGACATACAGCAGCCTTCTATAAATATAAAAGAATTGAGATCATACCATGTACACTTTCAGATCATAATTCTATGAAACTCGATATCATTCACAGGAAGAAGTCTGGAAAACCTCAAAAACATGGAGGCTAATGAACACCCTACTAAATAACGAATGGGCCAATCAAGCAATTAGAGAAGAAATTAAAAAAATATATATATGGAAGCAAATGAAAATGGAAATACAATCCAAATCCTATGGTATACAGCGAAAGCAGTTCTAAGAGGAAGGTATATTGCACTCCAGGCCTATTTCAAGAAATTAGAAAAAGCTCAAGACCAAAATCTAACAGCTCACCTAAAGAAACCAGAGGCAGAGCAACAAGAGCACCCCAAACCCAGTAGAAGAAGAGAAATAATAAAACACAAGGCAGAAATAAATAATATAGAAAACAAAGAAACAGTTGAACAGATCAATGAAACCAAGAGTTGGTTTTTTTAAGAAATAAACAAAATTGACAAATCTCTAACCAGGTTTCCCAAAAAGAAAAGAGAGAGCATTTAAATAGACAAAATCATGAATGAAAACGGACTGATTACTACCAACCCCTCAGAAATACGAGCAATTATCAGGGAATACTATAAAAAATTATGTGCCAACAAATTTGATAACTTAGAAGAAATGAACAAATTCCTAAATACACACTCACTACCAAAATTCACACCGGAAGAAATAGACATCCTGAACTGACCCATAACACTCGAGGAAATCGAATCAGTTGTCAAAAATCTCCCACAAATAAGAGCCCTGATCCAGATGGCTTCCCTGGGGAATTCTACCATACATTTAAATAGGAATTAATACCCATTCTTCTCAAGCTATTCCAAAAAAATAGAAATGGAAGGAAAACATCCAGACTCATTCTACAAAGCCAGCATCACTTTGATTCCCAAGCCAGACAGAGACCCAGCCAAAAAGGAGAACTACAGACCAATATCTTTTTTTTTTAAATGTTTTTTTTTTATTTATTTCTAGGAGAGAGAGAGAGAGACAGCGTGAGCAGGGGAGGGTCAGAGAGAGAGGGAGTCACAGACTGAAACAGGCTCCAGGCTCTGAGCTGGCAGTCAGCACAGAGCCCGACGCGGGGCTCGAACCCACGAACCGTGAGATCATGACCTAAGCGAAAGTCGGACGCTTAACCAACTAAGCCACCCAGGCGCCCCAATATCTTTGATGAACATGAAGGCAAAAATCCTCACCAAGGTACTTACAAATCAAAGTCAACAGCACATAAGAAGAACCATCCACCAAGATCAAGCGGGATTCATTCCTGTGTTACAGGTCTGGTTC
>NW_024083260.1:0-7100 GCF_003009895.1 Hyaena hyaena | reverse complement strand
GAGAACTGGACAGCAACATGCAGAAGAATGAAACTAGATCATTTTCTCACACCATGCACAAAAATAAACTCAAAATGGATAAAGGACCTGAACGTGAGACAGGAAACTATCAACACCCTAGAGGAGAAAGCAGGAAACAACCTCCTTGACCTCCACCGCAGCAACTTCTTACCTGACACATCCCCAAAAGCAAGGGAATCAAGAGCAAAAATAAGTGATTGGGACCTCATCAAGATTAAAAGCTTCTGCACAGCAAAGAAAACAACCCACAAAACTAATAGGCAACCAACGGAATGGGAAAAGATAGTTGCAAATGACATATCAGATAAAGGGTTAATATCCAAAATCTATAAGGAACTCACCAAACTCCACACCTGAAAAACAAACAACCCAGTGAAGAAATGGGCAGAAGATATGAACAGACACTTCTCCAAAGAGGACATCCAGATGCCCAACAGACACATGAAACGGTGCTCTGCATCCCTCCTCATCAGGGAAATACAAATCAAAACCACACTGAGAAAGCACCTCATGCCAGTCAGAGTGGCTAAAATGAGCAAATCAGAGGACTCTATGTGCTGGTGAGGATGTGGAGAAACGGGCACCCTCCTACACTGTTGGTGGGAATGCAAACTGGTACAGCCCCTCTGGAAAACAGTGTGGAGGTTCCTCAAAAAATTAAGAATAGAACTCCCCTATGACCCAGCAATAGCACTGCTAGGAATTTACCCAAGGGATACAGAAATGCTGAGGCATAGAAGCACATGTACCCCAATGTTCATAGCAGCACTCTCCACAATAACTATAACATGGAAAGAGCCTAAGTGTGCATCAACGGACAAATGGATCAAGAAAATGTGGTTTATCATATGTTTGCACGTATAGGAGGATTAGTAGGAACTTAAACGAGGACTGCGGGGGAGAAGAAGGGGGAAAATCGTGGGGGAGGGGGAGAGAGGCAAACCATGAGAGACTCTTGAATGCTGAGAACAAACTGAAGCATTATGGGTGTTGGGGGGGAAGGGGGAGATGGGCAGTGAGGAGGGCACTTGTGGGGATGAGCACTAGGTGTTATATGGAAACCAACTTTACAATAAACTATTTGTAAGTAAGAAAAGGTGTGGTTTATCTATATGATGGAATACTACATGGCAATGAGAAAGAATGAAATCTGGCCATGTGTAGCAACATGGATGGACCTTGAGGGTGTTATGATGAGCGAAATAAGTCAGGCAGAGAAGGACAAATACCATATGTTTGCACGTGTAGGAGAATTAGGAGGAACTTAATGGAGGACCATGGTGGAGAAGAAGGGGGGAAATAGTGGGAGAGAGGGAGTGAGGCAAACAATGAGAGACTCTTGAATGCTGAGAACAAACTGAAGACTGATGGGTGTGGGGGGGTGATGGGCATGGAGGAAGGCACTTGTGGGGATGAGCACTGGGTGTTATATGGAAACTAATTTGACAAACTATTTGTAAAAAAATTACTTGTAAGAAAAGACAGTGGTCACAGATCACCCCACTTTTGTTGAATGAGTATTTGTTGAGTTAGGGCTTGGACTCTAGAATGTTGAGGATCTACAGAGGTGTTGTGGCAAACAATGGGTTTAGATTTAAAAAACTGAATAGAAATTAAGAGCTCTTATGTGTAATACCACTATTATCAAATTTCCACGCAAACGATCAAAGAAAAAAATCCTGAGTAGAATTTGTTATCAACATTTAACATTTGATGTGTGGGTTCTTATTTTCAATGTAATTTATGAATTTTTTCATAAATTTGAGGAACAGTGTAAACAACGATTAAGAGATATGTGTCTTAACCACATACTAGTGTATTATAAAGCAATATCTGTCAATAGTTTATTAGATTTTGAATAGAATGGCAGATCTGAGGATTAGAATAGAAAGCCCTGAGACAGTTCTAAGTATATTAATGCCTATCTTATGTTTGAGAAGCAGTGGGCAAAGGATGAATTATTCAATACATGTGTTGGGAAACCATGGCAAAACATGTTTAAAAGAGAAAATACATGCTATTCTACCTTACATCACAGAATAAAATAATAAAGTTTAGATGTATCAAGCTTGAGAAATTCCAGGAGGAGGTTTGATGCCTTTATGACATTGACTTCGGCCCTTCAGCATAACTAGTGATTTTGCTATATTTATCTAGCCAGCTTGCTTTCCCCTCTCTCAACCCGTCCTTAATACTATCAGGGTCTCCAAATGTCTCTTTTCATTATTCAAACAATGATTTGTCTCTCCCAGAGAAAGAGAAGCCCCCGGTTGGGTACTATTTAAAATGCTCAAAATAGCAAAACCAAATTCAACTCAAAGATATAAAACAGAAACACAATAAACAAAATATCAGTTTACCTAAAAAAAAAAAAAAAAAACAAGAGTCATTTATATGCTGACTACAAGAGATTCATTTTAACCCTTAAAACACCTGCAGATTAAAAATGAGGGGATTGGGGCACATGGATGGCTCAGTCGGTTAAGCGTCCAACTTTGGCTCAGGTCACTATCTCTCAGTTCGTGGGTTTTAGCCCCGAGTCAGGCTCTGTGCTTACAGCTCAGAGCCTGAAGCCTGTTTCGGATTCTGTGTCTCCCTCTCTCTCTGCCCCTCCTCCACTCATGCTCTGTCTCTCTCTGTCTCAAAAATAAATAAACTATAAAAACATTTTTTTAAATGAGGGGATGGAGAAACATCTTCCATAGTAGTGTCTGTCAAAAGAAAGCGGAATAGGAATATTTATATTGGTTATAAAACAAAGATTGTAAAAACAGACAAAGGACATTATATTAAAGGGCATAATCCAGCAAGAAAATGTAACAATTATGTATGCATGCTGCATGCCAGCATATATGTGTATGCATGTATGTATGTATGTATGTATTACAGACATAAATGTTAATAGCAAAGATAAAGGAAATAATTGATAGTACTACAATGATAGGAAAGGACTTAATTTTATTTATTCAAGCTATAATTTAAATTATAGTCAGTTAATATGTGGTAAAATTGTTTTCAAGTGTAGAATTTAGAGATTCCTCACTTACATATAACACACAGTGTGCATCATAACAAGTGCCCTCCTTAATCCCCATTAGCCATTTAGCCCACACCTCCCACTCTAGTAACTCAATGCATTCTGTATAATTAAGGGTTCCTTATGGTTTGTTTCACTTTCTCTTTTTTTTCTCCCTTCCACTATGTCTATCTGTTTTGTTTCTTGAATTCTACATGAATGGAATCGTATATCCTTTTCCCCTTACTGCCTTATTTGGCGTAGCATAACACTTTCTATCTCCATCCACACGATTGGATACCAAATTCATTCTTTTTGATATATATGAAACTTCTTTATCCACTCATCAGCCAATGGACATTTTGGCTCTTTCCATAGTTTGGCTATTGTTGATAATGCCGCTATAAACATCAGGGTGCATGTGTCCCTTTGAATCACTATATTTGTATCCCTTGGGTAAATTTAGTGCAATTGCTGTGTCATAGGGTAATTCTAGTTTTAACTTTCTGAGGGAACACATACTGCTTTGAAAGTGGTTACACCAGTTTGCATTCCCACCAAAAGTGTTAAGGGGTTCCCCTTATTCCACATCCTTGCCAACATCTCATTTCTTGTGTTATTAATTTTAGCCACTCTGACATGTATGAGGTGGTATCTCAGTGCGGTTTTGATTTGTATTTCGCTAATGATGAGTGATGTTGAGCATTCTTTCATGTGTCTGTTAGCCAGCTGGATGGCTTCTTTGGAAAAATGTCTGTTCATGTCCTCTGTCCATTTTTTAACTGGATTATTTATTTTTTGGTTGTTGAGTTTCATAGGTATTTTATAGAATTTGGATATTAACACTTTATCAGATATGTCATCTGAAAATATCTTCTCCCATTCTGTAGGTTGTTTTTTAATTTTGTTCATTGTTTCCTTTGCTGTGCAGAAGCTTTTTATCTTGATGAGATCCCAATAGTCCATGTTTTCTTGTGTTTCCTTTGCCTTGAGAAACATGTCTGGTAAGAAGTTGCTATGGCTGAGTTCGAGGAGGTTGCTGCCTATGTTCTACTCTAGGATTTTGATAGTTTTCTATCTCTCATTTTGGCTTTTCATCCATTTTGAACATATTTTTGTGTACAGTGTAAGACATTGGTCCAGTTTCAATCTTCTGCATGTCACTGTCCAGTTTTCTCAATAGAATTTGTTAAGTAGACTGTCTTTTATTCCACTAGATATTAATTCCTGCTTTGTCAAAGATTATTTGACCAAATAGCTGAGGGTCAATTTCTGGTTTTATTTTTAAGAAATACACATTAATTAGTTAACATAAAATGCAATGTTAGTTTCAGAAGTAGAATTCAGCAATTCCTCACTTACATACAATACCCAGTGTTCATCACAAGTGCCTTCCTTGTGATACCCATACCCATCTAGCCCATCCCACACCCACCTCCCTCCATCAACCTTCAATTTGTTCTCTATTGTTAAGCGCCTCTTTTGGTTTGTTTCTCTTTCTTCTCTTAACTCCCTTCCCATATGTTCATCTCTTTTGTTTCCTAAATTCCACTTATGAGTGAAATCATATGATATTTGTCTTTCTCTGATTGACTGATTTTGCTTAGCATAATACATTGTATCTCCATTTATCAAGATTTATGGGTTTTCTATTCTGTTTCATTGATCTAGGTGTCTGTTTTGGTGTCTGTACCATGTTGTCTTGATGACTACAGCTTTGTAATATAGCTTGAAGAATGGAATTGTGATGACTCTATCTTTGCTTTGCTTATCAAGATTGATTTGGTATTTGGGTACTTGTGGATCCATAAAGATTTTAGGATTGTTTGTTCTAGCTATGTGAAAATGCTAATAATTTTTTGATAAGGACTGCATTAAATGTGTAGATTGCTCTGGGTAGTATAGATATTTTAACAATGTTCTTCCAATCCATGAACATGGAATGATTTTCCATTTATTTATGTTTTCTTCAATTTCTTTCATAAGTGTTTTGTGGTTTTCAGCATACAGATATTTAACCTATTTGGTTATGTTTATTCTTATGTATCATGTGGGTTTTGGTTCAGTTGTAAATAGGAAGGATTCCGTGCTTTCTCTTTCTGCTATTTTATTATTGTTGTATGAAAATGTAAGAGATTTCTGAAGGTTGATTTTATATCCAGTGACTTTGCTGAGTTAGTGCGTCAGTTTTAATAATTTTTTGGTGCTCTCTTCTGAGTTTTATAATAGTGTACCATGTCATCGGAAAAAAGTGAAAGTTTGACTTCTGCCTTGTCCATTTCAATGAATTTGATTTCCTTTTGTTGTCTGACTACTACGACTAAGAATTCCAGTACTATGTCAAATACAAGGGTGACAGTGGAGATTTCTGTCTTGCATCTGACCATAGAGATACATTGCATTTTCTCCATTGAGGATTATATTGTTGTGGGTCTTTTGAATATAGTCTTTAGGATAATGGAGTACATTCCTTCTACCTTACTTTGTTGAGAGTTTGTATCAAGAATGGATGCTGTATAAGATGACGGAGAAGTAGGGAGCTCCGTACCTGCACTCGCCCCCAGGCATCACACGGAAAAGATCTGAAGCCATAGGAAACCAAACCAAACCCAATAGAATGGGAGAGAAAGGACGCAGATTCCACTGAGAAAGACTTCTAATGGCTACCTCAAGAAACAAGCAGGAGTACACAAGGTGGAGAGTCCCAAATATCACTACGGATAGGAAAATAAAATAACCAAGGTCCCAACAAGAGAGACCAGGAGATGCCATTCAAAAAACATTCTCTGAAAAGATAGGCCTTGGACAGTCAAAGAGTATTCTTGGATATAGCAACACTCACAGATACAGAAAGATAACAGGTCTTTAAAACCAACAAGAGCCGGAAAGCTAACTAAAATGACGAAACGAGAGCTCTCCTCCAAAGAAACTCCAAGAAGAAATGACAGCGAATGAACTGCTCAAAACAGATATCAGCAGCATCACTGAACAAGATTTTAGAATCATAATGGTAAAATTAATAGCTGGGCTGGAAAAAAACATAGGGGACATCAAATAAACTATGGCTACAGACAGAATGGAAAATAAAAATAGGCATGAAGAATTAAAAAATGCAATAAATGAGATCCATAATAAATTAGAGGCCTCCAATGCACGGATTAGAGGCAAAAAGGAGAATAAGTGATTTAGAAGACACCATTATAGAAAAACAAGAAGCTGACAAAAAAAGAGACAAAATGATCCAGGAACATGAAAGAAGAGTTCGAGAGCTCAGTGACACGGTAAAAGGCAACAATATCCGTATCATAGGAATCCCAGGAGAGGAAGAGAGGGGGGAAAGGTGCTGAAAGAGTCCTGGAACAAATTATAGCAGATAACTTCCCCGACCTGGGAAAAGAAATAAACGTTGAAATACAAGAGGCTCAGAGGACCCCCGTCAGAGGTAATCTGAATGGACCTTCTGCAAGGTATATCATAGTAAAAATGGCAAAAAGGACAAAGAGAAAATTTTGAAAGCAGCTAGGGAGAAAAGGGCCCTAACATACAAAGGGAAACCTATCAGAGTGGTGACAGACCTATCTACTGACACGTGGCAGGTCAGGAAGGAATGTCAGGAGATCTTCAATGTGATGAACAGTAAAAATATGCAGCCAAGAATCCTCTACCCAGGAATTCTGTCATTCAAAATAGAAGGAGAGATAAAAACCTTTCCAAATAAACAGAAATTGAAAGAATTTGTCACCACTAAGCCAGCCCTACAAGAAATCCTGAGGGGGACGCTCTGAAGGAAAGGTTGCAAGAAACAAAGATACCAGAGACACCACCACAAGCATGAACTCCACAAAGGACTCAAAGACTCTAAACCCACATATCTCAATAATAATACTGAATGTAAATGGGCGGAATGCTCCAACCAAAAGACATAGGGTAGTAGAATGGATAAAAAAACAAAATCCATTTATATGCTGTCTACAAGAAAATCATTTTTGACCTGAAGATACCTTCAGATTAAAAGTAAGGGGATGGAGAAATATATATCATGCTACTGGAAATCAAAAGAAAG
>NW_024083259.1:0-17278 GCF_003009895.1 Hyaena hyaena | reverse complement strand
AGACCCCAGGAGACAGGTGTGAGCTCTGCCCATCTGTCCGGAGGGCAGCTCCCACCTACGTGCTCTTCTGCCCACCGGGCTGTGCATAGTGCATCCTGTCTATCTGTCTGCCTATCTATCTATCTATCTATCTATCTATCTATCTATCATCAATTCCATCTATCTCCCCTGAACCTATGGACTCTCCCATCAGTCGTGACATTTATAAATGAAGAAATCAAGGCCATATCCCCGAAAAGGAGATGGAGTGAGGCATCCTCAGTCCCACAGGAAGCCCCACCCGAGCCTGACAAGTACTTCCAGTTACTCCAGATGGGTGGACATAAGTCATTTTCTTTTGTGACTGCTCTCTGCTCCCTAAGAACCCTGAGGCATTTAATGAGAGTGGCTCAGAGAGGGAGAGTGACTCAGCTGAGGTCACATAGCAAGAGGGACCAGAGAAGACAAGAGTGACCTGACCCAGAACAGCCTCCATAGCCAAGCCCTGGAAGGGGGAGTGGAAACAGTAACTTTATAACATTCCAGCTGACCCCAGGGTTTGTCAAAAATATTCCCAGACCCAGAATCTCAGGCAAACTTCACAATGATCTTGGAATGCCTCCACCCCAAACTGTAATGAGCAGTAAAATAGCAGGAAGTCCTTCCTCCAGCTGTGGTCCTCATGCTGGGCATTTAAGGAGAGCTGTGCTCCTCCCTCAGCCTGTCTGGGGATGGGAATGGCTAGCTGCTCACCCCTTTGACCTTGACCATGGCAGGTGATGCAAGTTCACCACCTATGTCATCAAACACTTACATTGAGTGCCTACTGTATGTCAGCCCCTGGGCTGGGCCATGTCGTATCTGCTCCCTAGCGGAAGTATCTAGCTGGAGAGGTGGAAGATAAGTAATCAGACAATTATTTCTTTAATTAAGCATGAGCAGACCCAAGTCAAAGGTCCATGTCTGGGATGCAGGTGGGGAGTCAAAGAAAGCTTCTGTAAGGGGAAGTGAGTGGTTTACTTTATTCAGGTTGGGCAATGGGCCCATTGGGACATCTTAGCAGGGAAGGGTAGACTGAGAGGAAGCTGTCCTGGGGGTGGGGGTGGGTGGAGAGCTAGACCCCTGTGAGTCGGGGTGGGGAGGTCATACCTAATTCTTGTAGGCAAGTGAGCAGACACAAAGGAATGGGCCAGGTAGGGAACAGACCCTGGACAGTGCCCCTGAGAAGGCCTCTGGGGTAGCTATGGACACTAGGAATCCCAGAGGACCCTGCTCTGTGCAGCCTGCCCTGTGAGCCCTTCAGAGGGACACTGATGTGGGAAATAGAGGCAGGAAATGGATCCCAAACAGGCTAGGGATGCGAAGACGAAGATGTGTAAATGGTCTGGAATTAATGAGTGTGTAAAGAGGGGCTCCCTAGCCTTCCTCCTTCTCTGCTGCCCCAGCCCCCAGCCCCACACCAGATCCCAGCCCCACCCCTGGGGAAGTGCATCCACCCTAGACCCCAGACCCATCCTGCCACTCACACTCACCAGACCCAGGTGACCCCAAAACCAGTTCCGCTTCGGGGGCTGCGGGAAACACCGGAGGCGGCAGCAGGTCTCATAGAAGCTGTTGCTCCAGGCCAGGACGCGGGCCAGGAGCCAGGAGGCGCCCACCAGCAGCAGGAGCAGCCCCGGGGAGACTGCCGCCTGCCCGAGTCCCAGCCAGGACAGGCTCAGCTGTGGCATCCTGGGGGCAGAGTGTCCTGGGGGGAGGAAATGGGCAGAAGGAGAGCTCACAGGACTGCTCACACACAGAGGATGGGAGGAACAGGGACAGAGAGGGGTGGGGATGGTGAGTGCTAGGCACTGAGCCAACAGTGGCTCAGAGAGAGGAGAGGTAGATCTAGAAAATTCCAGAGGAAAAGGCAAGTGAGTGAGCGGGAGAAAAAGAAAGACAGAGACAGAGATTGAGAGACAGTTGACCACCCACTGGTAGCCACTCGCTCCCAGGTGCTCTCTGGACCCACCCAACCTTGGGCAGTGTTCATCCCACCTGGAGCCAAGACGCCCACCCAGGTACCTTCAGTCCACAGTAGCCTGTCCACACAACCTCCTCTCCCCTCCTCTTGGGAAGTCTTTGCCCCTGGTGCCTGACCTGCAGGGTCACTGGCAGTGGCCAGGCTAAACCAGCCAATCCCAGCCTGCCTGCTAACCTCCTCCCCAGTTGGCAGTGGCCCAAATAGTAGGTGGGGGAGGGGGACTTCAGTGTTATCCAGAGAGAATGGGCACTGGATCCTCAGAACTCGGCGACTCCCACATTGGTTGAGGGATAAGTGGAGGGATGGGCAAAGGTGACTCGGGCCTCCAAGCTTACAGACGCCCCTGCCCTTTCAAGGCCGGCAGAGTGCAGCAGGTAAAAGCTTGAACTTGAGAGTTCAGGTGCCACGGGAGCAAGGTCCGGCCAAGCCTAGTTCCAAAACATCTCAGGGACTCCTCTCCACATGTGAGGCAGGTGGGTGACATGCACCTTTTCCCAGCAGAGAATCAGGAAACCAGGCCTCCCGGCTGCACAGCCTGGTTGGAGTTCAAGTCCTGAATCCAAGCAGCCCAGGGTCTGGGCTGAGACAAGGAATACAGAAATCTTTCTGGCTGGGAGTTACTTGCATCAGACTCAAGGGGTAGAGGGCCCAGTGGGAAGAAGGCACCTGGAGGTGAGGAGTTAAGGCTGCAGGGGGCCTGGGGAGATGGGGGCCAGACAGAGCTGGGAGCTCCTGGGCACAGTTCTGCCCCCTCCTGGCTGTGACTGCGGGCTGTGCCAACCCCCTCTAGGCTCAGTCTTGCCATCTGGGAAATGGGATGTCAGATGAGAGCCTGCGAGAAGGACAGAAGACAGTTCCACAGGAAGGTAGAAAGGGGTCAGGAGCCCCAAAGAGATAGAGTGCCGAGAAAGATCTGATGACTAGTACATGTGCTGCTGTGTGCCAGCGCTCCACATAAAGTAATCTCCTGTTTGCAGAAGACTGCATATAAAGTGTTCCTACTATGTGCTGGATCCTGCAAAAAGTATGCTTACAGCATATTGGGAACTCTACATGAAGTGTGCCTACCATGAGCCAGGTACATTATACAAAGCACACCCACTGTGCGCACCTTCTGTATGCCACATACTCTATACAAATCTTGTCTACTATGTGCCAGGTGTTTACCTAAACCATGTATTTACCTACCATATACTGAGTACCCTCTATAAGGCATGACTGCTAAGTGCTAAGTGCTCTACATAAAGCACACCTACTGTGTGTTGGGTGGTCTATGTCAAATATACCTACTGTGTGCTCAGTGCCCTCTTAAAGCACACCTACTGTGTGGCAGGTGTTTTAAACAAAATATGTCTACTCTGTGCAAAGTACTTTACATAAAACATGCCTACTGTGTGCCAGGTACTCTACATAAAATGTGCCTACTGTTTGCTGTATGTTCTGCATAAACCCTGACTACTGTATGGCTAGTGATCTACATAAAGCATACCTAATTGACTACCACACATACTACCTAAAGGATGCCTACTATGTGCTCTGTGCTCTACATAAGGCATGGCCACTGTGCATAAAATGCTCCTTCTGTATGTCAGGTGCTGTCTATAAAGTAAACCCATTATGTTCCAGATGTTCTGCCAATGTGATAATGCAACACCTGCCCTCCAACTCTCTGGTCCAGTGCCCCAGAATCAGAGAGAGAGATCCAGGCAATCACATCCACAGGAGGGAAGATACCTATTTAACAGAAGAGCAAACTGAGGCTCAGAGAAAGCAAGCCTCTAGCCCAAGTTGCAGAGCTGGAAGGAGCCCAGGTCTGCCATATTCCCAAGCCCAAGCCTTTCCCATCTGCCATGCTGCTCCATCTCTGTTCATAAGGGACAATGCTCTACTAATCCGAGAACATTTATAATGGTGGAACCTCAGGCCATGTAGTGACCCAGAGGGAGATATGTTGAGGCCCTCAGATTGCCAAGTGGATTGTCCTCTCACATCCAGGATGCACCACCCAATGGATCCAGTGTTCCCCTCAGGATCCTCCCTTGATCTTGTCCAGAATTGTCTGTGGGGTGGTCTTAGGTGGGACAGCCTTGAAGGACAGGCCTTCTGGCAAAGCTACTGAGCAGGGGATGGGAAGAGTCGTCCTGACACTGGTAGAGTGTTGGGAAGACCCCAAATCTCCCTCTCCCCTTAGTCAGGGGGTTCAGGTGGATGGTCCCAAAGCCCTCAGTGGGGTGGGTTTTGCCCTCTCCCCACCCCAGCCCCAGATTTCCTCCCCTTCCGTGGAGGCAGGCTTCACCTGCTGGCAGGTCCCTCCACATCAGGGTCAGAGGGCAAGGCCAGAGTACAATGACCCAGGCAGAACTCTGCACACACAAGAGAAAGAGTCCAGTGCCCAGAGCAGCTCAGCTCCCTGTGGACCTGCTGAGTTCCAGGAATGAGCAGGCAGCCACAGCAGGAATGGCATTTGTCCACATAAGCCATGGTCCTGTTTTAAGCCCTGTAGATATATTAACCGCTCTTCTTTCCCATTTTACAGATGAGGAAACTGAGGCTGAAAGCTATGGGAGTGACTTGTCTAAATCATAGAGCTGGTGGAGACAGGCTGTACACCAGGAGCCCCCACCTCCCACCGGGTGCCCTGACCCACTAAGCCATGCTCCTTCCCGTCTGCAGATGGGCATTTCATTAGCACCACCTCCTAGGATAGCAAGATAATTTTAAAAGACAATGCACGTAAAAACACATAGGACAGAGGAAAGGGTGGGCTTAATAAATGCCAGTCACTGTTTTTGCTGCTGTTGTTGTAGTGCAATTACCCAACAGCCCCACAGGATCACACTCATGAGCCTGTTTTTACAAAAGAGGAACCAGAGACTCAGACAGGTGAAGCAACTTGTTACAACCCCACAGCTAATTCGGTAAATACGACAGCACAGATGACAGCAGAGCCTAGCACATGGTAGATGCTCATTAAATATCAGGGGATGAAAGAAAGGTTTGCAGCCTTGAGCTCTAAGTATCATCTACTCAGTGTGGTCCTCAGACCTCCACCATAGGCATCACCTGAGAGTTTCAGGAGATTCAGAATCTCACACCCCTGCCCAGAAATATTGACTCCAAATTGCATTGAAGTAGATCCTCAGGAAAACCAGACACACATTCAAGCTTTAAGAAATGTTGTTTTAAGGCCTCTGAGTCCAGGCTCTGCAGGGAAGGTGGGAGGGGAAAGGCTTCACTTCTCTGGCTCCCAGTTTTATTTTGTTTTGTTTCAGTTATAACATAAGGAGAAAAATCTAAATCCCTAGGGGTTGTTCACACACCCATATGTTTACTGACCATCTCTTGTGTGTTGGGCACACAAGTTTAGGCACTGGGGATGCAGCAATGAACACAGCACACACAGTCTCTGCTGTCAAGGGGCTCACATCTGGTGGGGAGATGGGCGGTGATCAACTAAATGATCGAGAACATAACAGACTTTGATAAAGAATGTTCCAGGGGAGGGCCCCACCGTCAGCCAGCCATTAGGGTGAGCAGAGGCCTGGAGGAAGAGGCAGGGTGACCAGGGGCAAGCATGGGGCAGGATACCCGTGCTGCATAAACAGGAAGGTGGCTTGTTGTTCTTTTGACACCTGGGCTAAGAGCACAAACATGCAAGATCACACAATTGACCACGACCAAGGCAGGCAGCAAAATCCTGCACCATATTGAAGCTATAAGTAGGTGTTGAACTTGTATCGGCCATACCAAGGACTAAAACCCCAGAGGGCCTCTGCAGCCATCAAGAAGGCAGAGTCTATTGGACCAGGGCTCCCCCTGACTCCGGAGGCTGGAAGCCTCATGTGTAGTTTTTCTGCTCTGAGACAGAGAAGGCTGGAGCGTCCCCAGTGGCTTCTCATCCAACAAGGAATGTCTCAGCCGCCAAATCACACAAGCCTGGCTTACAGAATGTCCCCCACCCAGTGTGGGAGGGAGGGGAGCCACAGACAGACAGGCAGAGGTAGACCCTTCCATCACCACCCAGAGCTGGGAAGGGGACAAGTGTGTGTCAGCAGAGGTGGCAGTCACTCTGTGAGTCACCAGCATTGGGCGCAAAGTCACCTTATCACCCCTCTGAGCTTCAGTCTTCATATCTGTAAAGTGGGCTTGGCAAAACCTCACAGGGCATTGTAAGCATTCTATCAGACATGGTCAGACAGAGTAGGGGAAAGTACCTTTCAAAGTGATGTGTGAAGGAAGTTTTTCCGTTTGTGACTACACAGGTGGACAGGCAGACCTTGAGAGCACTATGCTAAGTGAAATAAACCAAACAGAGAAAAACAAGTACTATATGATCTCACTTATATGTAATCTTACAAAAACAAACTCATACAAATAGAGAACCCATCGATGGTGGCCAGAGCAGGGTGTATGGGATGGGTGAAATGGGTGGAGGAGGTCAAAAGGTACAGATTTCCAGTTATAAAATAAATCAGTCCTAGGGATGCAGTGCAGAGCTTGGTGACTGTAGTTCATAACGCTGTATTGTATATTTGAAAGTTGCTAGGAGGGTAGATCTTAAAAGTTCTCATCACGAGAAAAACATTCTGTAACTATGTGTGGAGACGCATTTTCACTAGATTTGTTGTAATCATTTTGCAATATATACTTGTATGGAATCATTATGTTTTTCACCCAAGACTAATATAATGTTATACGCCAATTGTATCTCAATTTTAAAATATGACACATGAGTAATGGTCTTGTCTACATGTAAAACTTCTGAATATGTGCATGGATCTGTGTGTGTGCATATTTCATATGCACTGAAAAAATTCCAGCAGAATCCACACATCATAGTGGAATTGGACAAAGTAGGAGTGGAGTCTTTCCCTTCTCACTTGCTACTTGTCTCATACTTTCTCTCCCACGCTGTGCTACTGTAATTTTTATCACTGCAACACAAACTTTATTTATTTATTTTTTTTTTACAAATAGTTTATTGTCAAATTAGTTTCCACATAACACTCAGTGCTCATCCCCAAAGTGCCCTCCTCCATGCCCATCCCCCCCTCCCCCCCACATCCATCAGTCCTCAGTTTTTGTCAGCATTCAAGAGTCTCTCANCCCCCCACATCCATCAGTCCTCAGTTTTTGTCAGCATTCAAGAGTCTCTCATGGTTTGCCTCTCTCCCTTTCCCCCACCATTTCCGCCCTTCTTCTCCCCCTTGTTCCTCCGTCAAGTTCCTCCTAATCCTCCTATACGTGCAACACAAACTTTAAAAGAAATAAGGATTTGCCACGGTGGTAGAAGGGGCACGTAGTTGGTGCACAGAGCAGATGAGGAGTTTTTCTTTTGTGTCACCATGAAGACGCATCTCCCAGGAGTCAGCCTGGGATCCGTCTAGAGCAAGCATGGAAGCTGCCTGGTGGCTGGAGTCTCTCTTTTCCCCCACCTCAGCCTTCGGGAAGGAACAAGTTCAGAGCCCAGCCCTGCTCCTCACTGGCTGTGTAATCTTGGGCAAGTCACTTGCCCTCTCTGAGCTTCGTGTCCACCTCAGTAAAATGGAGAGGTGGACTTATACCTCCTTCAACAGCAAACTGTACCTGAGCACCTATTCTGTACTGGACACGGAGCTCAGACCCAAGACCCAAGATGAACAAGAAAGATGAAGTCTCTGTGGAGCTTCATGTCTGCTCGTGTCTGATGAGAGAAATCAATGGGAAACAAGACCAAGTCAGGTGGAAGGAAATTAACAGAGTGAGAAGAGCCAGCAAGTGACCAAGGGGCAATCAGGGAGGGCTTCCCTGTGGAGATGACCTTTAAGCTGAAACCTGAATGACATAGAAGAATGAACAGTGAAGGAAGATCACTCCTTACCTCTAAAGCCACACCAGGACCATAAATACCCAACACAGAGTGGGGCAATCAAATGGCCTGAAAACTGTGTCATTCTTCCTTCCTTCCTCAGACACACTGAGATAAACAAAGACCAGAGAGGCAATTTCACTCAGCATCCATCTGTGAGGGAGGCAGGAACCAGCCCCGCAGGGAGACCCACGGTGTTGAAATCTGGCTCAACACTCAGGCTGGAAACAGTTGCTCCATTTCAATTACCGTAATAAAGATGAAGATACCCAACCAGCCCCTAACGCATGGCAAGGGCCAGACCCATAACTGGAGCTTCCACCTTCTGGGCAGAAGGACCAGGAGAGCCAAGAAGCTGGCTCTGGAAATATAAGGCTGAAGGGAAACTTTAGGAAGGTCCTGAGGCCGCACAGTAGTTGACGTCAACTTCCCTTGCACAGGATTTTTTAGGTGATGCCAGCTCTGACCACTCCAGCAGTGGGGGTCCCTATCAATAGATATCATCCCTGGAGGCTAAAAGGCTATTTCTCATGCAAAAGCCAATGGAGGGGGACCCCAAGGACATCACAGAAAAAGCAGAAGAGCTTGCAAGGGAATAGGCAGGATTTCCCCCTTCATTGTCATGTCTGCCTAGCCAGCAGGCAAGGGGGCCACCCTGGTGCAGAGGAGCTGAGGGAACCCCCACCTGCGGGGACATGTGGAATGGACACGAACCCAGGACAAGACAATGCGCTACAACAGAAGTCTTTGGCCATCTACCTGCAGACTCCTGGGGTCAAATAAGAAAATAGTGTTGGGTCAGCAGGGGGCACCTGCAGGCAATCAGAGATTAGAAAAATGGCCTCCATGCTCTGCCAAAGGCTACCTCCACTATTCACGGGTTCCAGAAATAGCTACTCCTTGGTCCCATCAACATGGGAGTGTGGCGGCTCTCAGCTGATGGTAACACCAGGATGCCGCAGTAGTTTTGATGGTTTCCCTTGGCCGTTTCCATACCTTTGTAAAGGGCTCCGTCTTACACTCACTCTTATTTAACCATTTAAGATCCCTGCCTATTACAGGGTTGAGTGACTTCAAGATACAGTCACACCCTTACTCACACACACACACGCACACATAACACACATAGAATCACATACAAACACGTATGCATCCACACATGCACACAGTTACACACTTAAACACACTCACAGTGTGCACACACACATGCACACATATTTACACACATGCTCCCATGCATGTGCCCAGTGACGTGGATACACTCACACACACACACCCTCACACATGTATACACACAGCAGCATGAACGCACACACAGTCACACACACGCTTGTACACAGACACACACGCAGTCACACCAACACACATACTGAATTCATGGAGACCAGATGCCTTAGAGCCGGCTGTCCCAAACTGTCCAGCGGAGGGCGCCACCCACACACTCGAGAAAGGAAGGAGACCCACAGCAGTTAGCGACAGCAGGCTGGGGTCCTTTGGAATTAATACAGGCAGGCGCAGCAGGGTCCTGAGGACCCATGGGCTTCATGCCGCTCATCCCCCCTCTCGCATTCATTCACCAACACGATCCTCAGTAGAAACTCAAGGCCTATTTATAGTGGAAGAGGAGACATTTAACACAAATATAGATCAGTCTTTGAAGGGGTTAGTGCATGGTGGAGGAAAGATGTGGTACATTAGTTACTGGGAAAGTGGGCCAAGGAAAAGGACTTTTTAAGACTGAGGAAATAACAGCATTATCTGTGTTCCAATGGGAATTATCCAACAGAGTTCAGGATACATGACCAATATACAAAAATCTATATAGAGGGGCACCTGGGTGGCTCAGTCGGTTGAGCGTCCGACTTCGGCTCAGGTCATGATCTCGCGGTTCGTGGGTTCGAGCCCCGCGTCGGGCTCTGTGCTGACTGCCAGCTCAGAGCCTGGAGCCTGTTTCAGATTCTGTGTGTCCCTCTCTCTCTGACCCTCCCCTGCTCATGCTGTCTTTCCCTCAGAAATAAATAAAACATTAAACATTTTTTAAAAAAGAATTGGGCAGAGAAAAACATATGTGATTTTCAGATTAGAATATATTAAATATTTATTCATTTCATGGTGCAGTGTTCCTTTCCTATCTTGCAGTCACTAAGACTCCGGGGCCTCCAATCTGTGGGCCCCAGAAAGGTTTCAGCCCAGGCTGTTTAGCCCAGGACAGGTCCGCCTACAGCCTGAGAGGAAGGAGTCGAGGAGCGGCCGCTGTCCCGGGTGCTGAAGGGGGCCATTCCAACCCCATCTTCTTTTCTCTACTGGGACCCGCGTGACCTTCACCTCTTGAACCATGAAGCGACAATGAAGTCCAGATCATGCCTCTTCAGAGGGGGAGAAAAAATTTTTTTCAGTTCCTAGTTTCAAGGCCAGCTTGGCATCGAAGGCCCTTGGAGTTTCTCAGAGGTAACTACGGATATTCAGAACTAACTGGAGCTTCTAATGATAATTTTCTTCTCAGAATATTGCCACATTTCCCAATACTTAAATTTAACTTTTGTGACTACAGCCTTTTAAATCTTCGAACACGATGCAAAAAGAAGAAAGTACTTAGCAGTTATTGACTCAGTGATGTTGCACATGTTTGCTTATTCAGTCTCTCCATCAGTGTAATAAGGTGGCTGTTACTGCATGGTAACAGAACTCAGGCTCAGAGAGACCAACAATTTCCCCCAACCCAAACAGCTAGTAAATAGCAGACTGAAATTGTGAACTTGGTAGAAAAATTCCAAGGTGCAGTGGATCCAGGGTCATCTGACCCTAATTGCATTTATTTATCTGCCCCCCCCCTTCCTTATAGAGTAGTCTTATCCTCTTGAGCCAAGGTGAAGCTCCAGGTCCCCACATCACCTCAAGAAACAACAAAGAAAGAGGGGAAAACTGGACAGAGAGAATGTCTACCTTTCTCTTAAGCAGGGCTTCTAGAATTACCGTGTACTCTTTGACTTTTCCTATGGAACAGGGTATAGTCATTTAGCCAATCCAGTTTCAAGAAAAGCTTTCAAATATAATCTATTTCAGCCTGCCATGCACCTAAACTAAAAACTAAGGATTATAAGAAGGCAAAAATGAATGTGAGGATACACAGTTAGCAGTCTCCAACACAATCCATCCTGTTGACAATAATCCAATGTGTACCACTCTCACTATACAACATCCCCGGGGGAGTCAGCCTCGAAGGCCACCTGCTCCCTCCATTTAGCCCAAATTCCAGGATCTCTAGGTGATGTGCTGTCTTCTCCTCGATGTGAGCTTTTGTGGTCCACAAACCTAGACACTTAAAAGCAATTATCACCCTGAATAGGCTCAAGAGTGAAGTAATGACTGGATCATCACCATTTAAAATTCCAACTGAGGGGTGCCTGGGTGGCTCAACTGGTTAAACATCCTGCCCTAGATTTCGACTCAGGTCATGATCTCACAGTCATGAGTTTTAGCCCCACATTGAGCCATGAGCTGGGTGTGAAGCCTGCTTAAGATTCTCTCTTTCCATCTTCTTCTGCCCCTCCCCCACTTGCACTGGTACTCTCTGAAAAAACTAAAATAAAATAAATAAAATTCCAAAGGAGACTTCCTGTTCCCATTAATGGCAACCTAGCTTATTGGGATTAAACTTTCGATTTAAAAAAAAAACAACTCTCACAGCTGGATACTTTTCCAATTTCTTTATTTTTAAAGGTTATTAATTGAGAAAGTCAGAGACAGTGCAAGTAGGGGAGGGGCAGAGAGAGGAGAGAGAGAGAATCTCAAGCAAGCTCCACACTGTCAGCACAGAGCCCCATTCAGGGCTCAAACCCACGAAAGTGTAAGATCATGGCCTGAGCCAAAATCAAGAGTCAGATGCTTAACCAACTGAGCCACCCAGGCGCCCCCTTTTCCAATTCCTTAAATGCATAAATGACCTGAAAAGACAGTAAAGAATTACAAAGATGCCACTCAAATAAAAATAGAAGCCTAGAGTAAAATGAACACTAATTATACTTTTCCCCTGGAGCAAGTCAGGAAAATGTGAAACTGTTTTGATGGCCTCATGGTCAGGGGGAAAAATCAAAGTCTAGAGTGACATAGGAAAGAGAAATTGTAAGAAGACCCTCCTTACATAGCTGGAGACCTCAAAGAGCTACATGGCTCAGGGTGAGAACACAGGTGGAGGAGACTGCAAGTGTGACTTTTGCTGGAATTAAAAACTGCCTTAGTGATCTGGGCATCACAAGCCTTCAACTTAATTTATTATACTCCTTGGCCAGCAAGGCTCAACGAATGCCTCCTTAAAGAAAGCTACCTTCTTCAAATTCTGCAAATGTTATTCAAATATGATAACCAATACCCAGGCAAAGATAAACAGGCACACAAGACCCTACCGGTGAAAACTAGCAAAAACACCACAGCACATAACAGATACAATGATTGCAATGATCAGACACACAGGATAAAGCATCTATATTTGTTATGTTTCAGTAAACATAGTAACCATGGAAACATAGTGAAGGATTCTGAGATAAAAGATTGGATATATTAGATACCAGCAGAGGCTAGGGTGGCCAGAGCGTAGTGCCACACCGGGTTTTCCACTGTGACCCAGAGCTTCAAACATGCCCCTCAGGCAGTCCTTAACACGTCCCTCTCCTACTCAAATACTTCCCATGGCTCCCTATTGCCTACAGGGTAAAATTCCTTATTGGGCTCTGGGGGAACCCGCAATCGGCATGGGGGCCTGTGGTCAGCTGGGAAGGCCCTCAGGCTCCTGCGCTCACACAGCAGCCTCCCCTCCCCCCCCGCCACGCCCACCCACTGCGGTCCCGCAGGTCCCTAGCGCCACCTGCCGGCCGTCGGTGGCGCCCGGGCAGAGGAGCCCACAGCGTTCTGGTTCCGGGAATCCGCCAGGGGGGGTGTGCAGGTAAGGCCGCGGTGGAGCCCAAGCCAGCAGCTGGAGGGTCACTGGGGGCGCGCGCTCAGCGGCTCCACCCGCAGCCAAAGTCCGCCCTCGGCGCGCAGGATGAGCTCCGGCTTCCTGCGCGGCTCCTCCTCGTCGGGCAGGACCCGAAAGCGCAGCAGCGTGAGCGCCAGGACCACCTTCATCTCGGTCAGGGCGAACGTCTGCCCGATGCAGTTCCTGCGGGCGGCCGTGGGCGCGCTCACTCGCCGGGGCCCCGGCAGGCCCCACCGCGCGCAGACCCGGGCCCCGAGCCCCCAGCACGGCCCGCAGGGAGTCGGAGGCCTGAGCTTGGCTCAGACCCCAGCCCTCAACTCCCAGACGGCGGGGAAGGGGCTCCCGGACCACGCAGCGCTCGTCGCTCCCGCCCGATCCCCACTGCCCAGGGAGAGAAGAGCCAGCCTCGACACCCGCCCCCGCCTCCCCGCCCCCACAGCCACGTCTGGGGTCTCAGTCCCAGACCCCCGCCCCCACCACCCCTTGCCCACCTCAGACGCCCGCTGTGCTCACCTGGGCCCCGCGGAGAAGGGAATAAAAGCCAGGGAAGACCTGTCCTGGGTGTTTTCGGGGTCAAAGCGGAGAGGATTGTATACCTGCGGGCGGAGAGAGGCGGGGCTGTTGGAGGGGGTCCCGGGACAGCCAGCTTCCGAGGGACGTGTGCGTTTGATGAAGGGAGGTGGTGTGTGATTTGCCAGGTCAGCACCCTGCGCCCGCCCCTGGGTCCCTCTAGGGAAGCAGCCAGGTACGAGGGCGGGTGGAGGGGAGGGGGGCGGAGGCAGCACCTCAGGGTCCGGCCACACGGATGGATTGTGGTGGGTCCCGAAAATACTAATGAGGCAGGTGACACCTGTGGAGAGGAGGGGCCAGTCAGGGAGGGTTTCACCCTGTCTGATGGGCCCCTCTTCTTCCCCAGGAGGCTCCTCCTCCTGATGTCGTGGGCACCTTTGGGGATGACCCGGCCATCTGGGAGCGTGACGTCCTGGGCGCAGCAGCGAGAGACGGCTGTGACCGGGGGGTGCAACCGCAGACTCTCCTTGATGCACATGGTCAGGAAGGGCAACTGGGCCAGGTCGTCCCTACGGAAGCCCCCCAACAATTAGCCAGGGATGGAATCAAAGATTCCCCCAGACCTCCAGCTGCTCCTTGGATTCTTTATCTCCCTCTCTTTCTGCCCCTCCACTGCTCACACTCTGTGTGTGTGTGTGTATGTGTGTGTCTCAAAAATAAATAAGTACTTTAAAAATTTTTTAAAGAAGTTATTTCTGAAAAAGTACAACATTCACACAGCACCCTTAAAAGTTAGAAAGCTTTAATTTATACAGTCTCTTTAAAAAGGAAATCTTTTATTTTATTATTTAAAAATTATTTTATTATTGTTTATTTTTTGAGAGAGAAAGAGACAGAGTGCAAGTGGGGGAGGGGCAGAGAGAGAGGGAGACGCAGAATCTAAAGCAGGCTCCAGGCTCTGAGCTGTCAGCACAGGGCCCCACGTGAAGCTCGAACTCACCAACCATGAGTTCATGACCAGGACACTCAACTGAATGAGCCTCCCAGATGCCCCACATATCTGTGAGTTTTAAAATACACCCACCCAAAACAACAAAGTATGCAAATTAAAGAATTGGACTCTCTAGAACCATATTGGTGGAAGGCTAGAAGTGGAGATGCCATGTCTGGGCATCTGAGGTAGGGATGCGGTGGTGGGGGCAGGGGTCTGGGACTGAGATCCCAGACATGGCTGTGGGGGCGGGAAAGCAGGGGTGGGTGGAGACTTAGAATGAATGGGAATAAACAAGCGCTGCATAGAAATGATGATAATCAGTCATGAATTGAGGGCCACAGTTCTTGTCATCCTTAGCACCCAATGTCCAAATCCAAATTAGTTAAAACTGTCAAGATTATTTTTCAAACTACCCAATCCAATCGTAGAGTTCAAATGAAAAAATAATAACAATGCGAGGAAAAAATTATAAATGCCAAGTAATGAGATGGGACCAACTTTATCAAGTATGGAAAAAAAATTTTAACATAATAATGAAAACTAAGTGGTGTTTACATATAAATATGTAAATATATGCTTTTTCTCAAAAATAAATAAACGCTAAAAAATTTTTTAATCCTAGGACAAATACAAAATCTTTATTAAATTCTGTTGAGATAATTAGCCATTTGGAGTAAAAAATAGATTTTTTACCTCAGTACTTACAACTGTGTGGGTTTCATAGGAAGAAGAATTAAATATAAGAAAAGATAACAAAAATCTTAATAAATGAAATATTTTAGAATTTATTTATTTTTGAGAGAGAGAGCAGGAGCAGGGGAGGGGCAGAGAGAGAGGGAGACAAGAATTGGAAGCAGGCTCCTGGCTCTGAGCTGTCAGCACAGAGCCCGACGTGGAGTCAAACGCATGAACCGTAAGATCATGACCGGAGCCAAAATCAACGGAGTCAGATGCTCAACCAACTGAGCCACCCAAGTGTCCCATAAATAAAATACTTTTAATAAATAAACCCATTAGAAGGAAACAAACAGGTTTTGCAGTTTAGCATTAGAATGTGTAAGGCCATGCCAAGCATTAAAAAAAAAAGAAAAGAAGCTATAAAAAGGTTAACAAATGTGACTCCAAATAAATGAACAAAAACTAAATAAAGTCAAAAGACAACCTAGGAAAGACTTTTTGCGTAACATAAAAGGAACTAGTTTTCTATATATTTAAAGAGTCCTTACAAATTAATAAGAAAAAAAAACAGAATAACTCAAAGTAAAAAAGGCAAATTATACAAATTGAATCTCCAAGGAAAAAGAAATATGCGTGGTTCATAGACATATAAAAATCATGCTCAGTTTTACCCATACTTAAAGTGATATTCTTTAGGATAATGAAGTATTATATTCACCTATCAGATTGGCAAGAGTTTTAAAATTTCTTTATGCACACTGTCAGTGAAGATGCGAGAAAATAGTCACTCTCAAAATCTGTCTGTAGGACTGGGTTTGTCAAGAGCTGTTAAACTGTGAAAACTCAGATGGTCATTGATTCAGCAACTCTACATCCAGAAATTTGTTCTGGAGATACGTCCTCACATGTAAATCAGTGTATATGGATGTTTCTACATCATGGTTTTTTTTTAATATCTTTATTTATTTCTAGGAGAGAGAGAGAGACAGCGTGAGCAGGGGAGGGTCAGAGAGAGAGGGAGTCACAGACTGAAACAGGCTCCAGGCTCTGAGCTGGCAGTCAGCACAGAGCCCGACGCGGGGCTCGAACCCACGAACCGCGAGATCATGACCTAAGCGAAAGTCGGACGCTTAACCGACTAAGCCACCCAGGCGCTCCTCTACATCATGTTTATATAGCCAAAGGCCCCTTACTATACAAATGTCCCTGGGATGGAGAATGTTTACATAAATTGTGGTACATCCATGTGATGGAATACTATACAGTTATCAAGACGAGGAAATACAGATCAGTAGTCCTATCAAACACTATAGGGTAAATCAGTACAGAGACGATGAAAGGCAATTCATCACTATCTGTCATAACTGCAAATCATCACATAAATGTCCCCAACAAGAATAGGCTGAATAAATCATACAATTTACAATTAGAGGGGCGCCTCGGTGGTTCAGTCGGTTAAGTGTCCGACTTCGGCTCAGGTCATGATCTCACGGTTCGTGGGTTCAAGCCCCACGTCGGGCTCTGTGCTGACAGCTAGCTCAGAGCCTGGAGCCTGTTTCAGATTCTGTGTCTCCCTCTCTCTCTGACCCTCCCCTGCTCTCTCTCTCTCTCTCTCTCCCAGAAATAAATAAAACATTAAAAAAAAAAACAATTTACGATTAGGGAGGAGTCTAAAACAAACCATTGAGAGAAAAGAACAAGTGACCAAATGTGTGTGTGTTTCTATTAAACTGTAAAATTATATAAATATATAACTACAAGACCTTCAAAAAAAAGTCTGAAAGGACATACAACAAAATGACGTCCCTGGAGACCCCTCAGGAGACAAGGGATTGATTATGCTTGGGGGGAAGGTGACAGCGAAGGTGAAACTATCTCCTCCATAGTGTCGCATTTTGTGCAAGGGAAAAAAGGGGGACTTCTTCCCATTATGGGTTTTGGAATTCAAAATTAATTTCCCAAAACTTATATCTGGGCGGAGGGATGGGGGAGGAAAAGATCTTCAGTTATATTGTCAATGTGCATGCCTGAATGCTCTGTGTATTCTCTCATCTGTTGTGAGAAAAGACTGAATGAGCAAAATGGGAGACACTGTGGACAGATAGATGTAGGCAGAGATGGATCCTTGGAAGCACATAGGAGGGGCGCCTGGGTGGCTTAGTCGGTTAAGCGCCCGACTTTCGCTTGGGTCATGATCTCGCGGTTCGTGGGTTTGAGCCCCGCGTCGGGCTCTGTGCTGACTGCCAGCTCAGAGCCTGGAGCCTGTTTCAGTCT
>NW_024083258.1:4648-17409 GCF_003009895.1 Hyaena hyaena | reverse complement strand
GATGGATGTGGGTGGGAGGGGGGGATGGGCATGGAGGAGGGCACTTTGGGGATGAGCACTGAGTGTTATGTAGAAACTAATTTGACAATAAACTATTTGTAAAAAAAAAAAAAAAGAAACATTAAAAACATTTTTTTAAAGAAGACTATTCAAACTTTTTAAAGCAGAAAGTCAATAGGCATAGCACCGAAGACAGGAATGAAGGGCACAGAAAGAATAAATGTGTGGGAAACTAGAGCAGCTGCAGTTGTTGGGGGAACAGGTTTGAGAAATAATGAAGAACTAGGGTTGGTCTACATTAGTAGGGAAGAGAAAATCCTATCACCACTGCCTGGAGCCTCAGATTAAACTGAGAAAGAACAGAGTACTCTCTTGTAGAATCTTCCAAAATAGCAACTTTATTAAAGTATAATATACATACACATGTTTTAAATCTACAGGTTGATCGCTTTTGACAAATGTAAAGACTTTGTATAACCACCACCCCAATCACAGGATTTGATGATTTCCTTACCCCCAAGAAATGACCTCTTACCCTTTGCCTTCTATCTTCTCCACTAGCCCACCACAGGTAAGGTTCACAGAATGTCAGGAAGGTCGATACTTGCTAAATCCCAATCCACCGCAGAAGAAAAATTTCCTGAAATTTATACAGACTAAAAATCTTTTAACAACACAACAGTTTGGAATCTTTAAAATTTTCTCCCAGTTCATAATTGTTTCCTTTTTAAAGATTTTATTTTATTTTATTTTTTTAAAGATTTTATTTTTAAGTAATCTCCACACATAAAATGCTCCAACTCATAATCCTAAAATGGAAAATTCCATGCACTTCTGAATGAGCCAGCCAGGGAGCCCCCCAGTTCATATTTCTGCCTTCTAAGTAGCAAACTACAATCCATAGTAATCAAGAGACTTCCAAAAACATTTTTTTACAAAAGGAGTTTTTGATTGTTCCCAGTCTACAATCCATAGTAATCAGGAAACTTTCAAAAAATAAAATTCTTACAGAATAAGTTTTTGATTATTCCCACAAGGATATTCTTTTTATTTTCATTCTTTTAATGCTTGTTTTTATTTTTGAGAGAGAGAAAGAGAGCATGAGCAGGGCCGGGGCAGAGAGAGGAGACACAGAATCAGAAGCAGGCTCCAGGCTCTGAGCTGTCAGCACAGAGCCCAATGCGGGGCTCGAACTCATGAACTGCAACATCATGACCTGGGCTGAAGTTGGATGCTTAACTGACTGAGCCACCCAGGCGCCCTGCCCCAGGGATATCCATGATCCTTATTTTTTTATGTGTTGTTTGCAGAAAATGCTTTCGACCATTCCTAATATTGTCTATCCCCCTTTGGAAGAGATATCTGCTAGCATAACCTAATTTTTTAAAATATTTATTTATTTTTGCAAGAGGGTTAACACGAACAGGGAGGGGCAGACAGAAAGGGAGACACAGAATCCAAAGCAGGCTTCAGGCTCTGAGCTGTGAGCAAACTCACAAACCGTGAGCCCATGACCTGAGCGGAAGTCAGATGTCCAACTGACTGAGCCACCCAGGTGCCCCCATATCACACCTTTCTTAGCCTTCACTCCCTCCTTCCATAGAAGTAGTAAATTAGCTTATGGTAAGTTCCGAGAGGAAAACTAGATACATAGTAATATTAGTTCCGTAAGAGGCCCCCTTAACAAAGTACCATAAACCTATTGGCTTAAACAACAACAACTGACTGTCTCACAGTTCAGGAGTTCAAGATCAAGGTGTCAGCAGAGCTGATTCTTTCCGGGGACTGTGGGATTCCTTCCATTTCTCTCACTTAGCTTCTGCTGGTTTGTGGGCAATCTTTGGTTCTCCCTGTGTGCTGTGTCCAAATTCTCCTTTTTTTTTTTTTAATAAGGATACCAGTCATATTGGATTAGAAGCCCATCCTACTCCAATTATTACTTGATCTTAACCAATTACACCTGTAACAACCCTATTTTCAGATATGGTCACATTGGTATCTGAGATATTGGTGGTTAGGACTTCAACAGATGAATTTTTGAGGGACATAATTCAACCCATAACATAAATCCCAGCCTTTCACCTTCCCCCTTTATCTTGGGAGTGAGTCTGCCCTCAGTGCTCTGGGCAGCTCTTGGCCATGCTTTAAACGGATGGGGACAGGCCTACTTCTGCTGGGAAGACCCAAGTGTTTCTGGTACTGCTAGGGACAGAGAGGGAGCATGTCAAACTCTGGTATTCAGAACATGAAAACACAATGTGTCCACAAATATGTGTCACATACTCTAATATCAGCTCCTTTGTTGGTATAGGTTAATATTTTGCTCTCCCATAGGCCTTCTCTTTTTGTCATCTCCTCAGATGACTTAGAACTTGGGAGGGAAAAAATAAGTTTCAATGCCTATCTATCCTGTCCGCTAAAAGATGTGATAGTGCCATACACCCTACGTCTGGGTGATTGGATTATTGAATCCCTTCAAGTGGAAATATGAAGGAAAAATCTCTGCATGGACTTACCACAATCAACTAGGGAGACTTTAAGTGCCCAGAGAGAAGAGACTTAGATACAGGAGAGGCCAGGATGCAACATGTCTTCCATCTGACAGAAGGGACGGGGTGAAGGGAAGCAGACTATTTGATGGGTGTGTGGTGAGGGTTGCCCCAAACCTCTTGCAGTACTAGGCCTTACAAAGAGTTGCCATTAATTGGGAAAGGACCAGAGGAAAAGGGATAATTTTGTGAGAAATATGATAAATGTAGCCAGGACACAGTGTGTTTGAGAGTCTTGGAGGGAAAGGCCAGTGAAGAAGGTCATCTGTCCTCCATGAAAGGATGTGTAGGGACTGTGTCGCCACACTGGTGGCAGCTGAGCTCATGGGAGAAGATAAGATCATCCGTGGGGATCACGGGGAGGAGGAGAGGGCAGAGGGCTGAAGATGAATCCTGGTGAAAAGCAAAGTATAGGAGGAAATATGAAGACAAAGACTTCCAGGACACTCAGTGAAAAACTTCAACTACCAGAGAGCAGATCTCCCCCTGTGACTCAAAGATGACCTTTTACAAGACTGAAGTCATACCTTTAGGGGCTCTCTCTTTGCAAAGGGCTGTGTCCATGTGGCTTTGGCCCCAGAGTTTTTGCACTAGTGGGGTTACAGGCCCACAGTTGATGCAAGTAAAGAGGCATGAATGGGAAACTAGGACCAGAGAAATCCCACAATGTGATTTCCAAGCAAAAAAAAAGGAGGAGGCTTCCTTGATTTGACCAGAGAAAAACTCAACTCAGCTCATAAAGTGGTCCCCCCAAACTGTCTCAGAATTTGTTTGACATTATTCATATGCTACCAATAAAATATATTAGCTAAAATATTAATCATAAATCACTGTGAAAGGCATACAGGAGGCAGGGAATCAACTTAGGGGCAATTGCCATAACCAGATGGGATCATAAACACCTTCAAAAAGGTCAGTGGAAGAAGCAGGGACAGTGGACCCCTCCTTGAGAGACATTACAAAATGTGTGGCAATTGTATTACTTGCCTGACCCACAATTTCATGCCTCCTACCTATATTGTTGAAACAAAGTCCCAATGTCTGAGTCTCCCCCTCCCAAGAAACCTCAGTTTCTGAATCTTACTCTAGACTCATCTGGTAAGACTTACATTGTAAAAACAGTCGGCACAGAGGTATACAAGGTCTCTTAGCTGTTATCTGGGTTGGATCTCTTTAATGGCCGAGCAGGGGAATCATGACCTTTGCTCTCACTTCAATAAAGTGCAAATTGCAGCTTTTTGGAGACATAAACATCAATATTCCCAAAGGTTTAAATACACATTGACAAAGGCAGGGCAGTACCTTTAAAGGAAGTGGCCTGAACTGCCTGACTTGTCAACATTACCTTTTATTACAAATCTGTTGCGAACAAGTTTTTCCCTCCCAAATGTTATTTAACTAGATGGGATTCAATTAAATTTGATCTTTGGTGGAAATAGCTCCCTGTATTTAAATAGGACTCACAACTGATGAATGAAACTATTTTGCAAGCAGGTATTCTTACCTTGAAAAGTTCATATTTAATTTGAATGAAACAGATTTCCACATTAAATGATACATTTAACTTTCTATACGGGTGTAAACATTGGCTCTTTACTTTTTTCTTTTTTTTTTTTTTTTGCAAGTTATTCCATTTGTTGACCTCAGAGATTTTTATCCATTTTAATTTTATGAAGATAGAGACATACTAAGTACATTCACATACCGCTCCTTATGCCCATGTTTCCATAGCTTTCCACCTTTTTTTATTTACAAATAGTTTATTGTCAAGTTGGTTTCCATATAACACCCAGTGCTCATCCCCACAAGTGCCCTCCTCCATGCCCATCTCCCCCGTCCCCCCCACACCTATCAGTCCTCAGTTTGTTCTCAGCATTCTCAGCATTCTCATGGTTTGCCTCTCTCCCCCTTCCCCACTATTTCCTCCTTTCTTCTCCCCCACGGTCTTCCGTTAAGTTCCTCCTAATCCTCCTATACGTGCAAACATATGGTATTTGTCCTTTTCTGCCTGACTTATTTCGCTCAGCATAACACTCTCAAGGTCCATCCATGTTGCTACACATGGCCAGATTTCATTTTTTCTCATTGCTGTGTAGTATTCCATCGTATAGATAAACCACATCTTCTTGATCCATTTGTCCGTTGATGGACACTTAGGCTCTTTCCATGTTTTGGCTATTGTTGAGAGTGCCGCTATGTACATTGGGGTACAAGTGCTCCTATGCATCAGCACTCGTATATCCCTTGGGTAAATTCCTAGCAGTGCTATTGCTGGGTCTTTAATATCCAAAATCTATAAGGAACTCACCAGACTCCACACCAGAAAAACAAACAACCCAGTGAAGAAAAGGGGAGAAGATATGAACAGACACTTCTCCAAAGAGGACATCCAGATGGCCAACAGACACATGAAACGATGCTTAGCATCCCTCCTTATCAGCTTGCCACCTTTCTATACTGGGCTACCTCCAGCTCTTCATGTCTGATACCTCCATGTAAGCTCCCTGCAGTTTCCAGACTGTGGTATGTGTATTGATTTGTATGTTGGACTCTATTTTTAAAATTTCAACATATATTTGCTTATATTTTGTAAAAGACTAAAGTATACCATGAACATTGCAATTTCAAAAATTTGGGAAATAATATGTGCTGAGATACTGTCAAAAACTCAAACAATTGCTTCATGTTAACCAAAGAACAGTAGTCAAATAACAACTGATCTTTTAAAACTGATCCCTGATGAAATTTTGAATTAAAAAAAAAGAAAGAAAGAAAGAAAGAAAGAAAAAGGGAAGGAGAAACGTCTTCTGAAAACTTACTTCTCATATTAACATCTATAGGATTTACACTTGCAGCGTGAACTTCATTATCAAAGTGATGAAGTTAATGAAAAACATCATTAAAGTATCCAGCACAAATGTCCCCGAATCATTGCTTTGTTATTTATGGACTTATTTCTGATATAATTCAGGAGAACCAGTGTGTTCTGGCCATTAGTTTTCTCATGGCCCCTTTCACCTCCTTGTTCCTCAGACTGTAGATGAGAGGATTCAACATGGGGACCACCACTGTATAGATGACAGATGCCACTTTGACCTGATCAGCTGAATAACTAGACTTGGGCATCACATAAACGAACAAAACTGTCCCATAAAACAAAGTGACGGCTGTGAGGTGGGAAGTGCAGGTCGAGAAGGCCTTCTTCCTCCCCTCAGTAGAGCGCATATTCAGGATTGAGTGGAGAATGTAGCTGTAGGACACAATTATGGTAAACAGTGTGCTTATGAGGACGGATGCAGAAGAGATGGCAGGAGATATTTCGGCGATAAAAACATGGCCACAAGAAAGCTTCAAGAGTGGAAAGAGGTCACAGAAAAAATGGTTGATTTTATTTGGTCCACAGAAGGATAGATTCATCAAACAGCCTGTAAACGATGAAGCGTTCATACATCCACCTAGGTAGGAAGCCCCCAGAAGGACGAAGCAGACCACTGGGGACATCTGGGTGGAGTAGAGTAAAGGAGAGCAGATGGCCACATAGCGGTCATAGGCCATTGTGGCCAGCAGGAAGCATTCTGTAGTCCCAAAAGTGACATCAGAGCCAAGCTGGGCTATACAACCAGTGACGGGGATGGTTGTTTTCTCTCTTAAAAAACTCATTAGCATGATTGGCGTGACTGATGTGGAATACCCAATGTCCACAAAGGCCAAATGGCTGAGAAAAAGGTACATCGGGGTGTGCAGCTGCGGGCTGCTTCGGATTAAGATGATTATGCTGATATTTCCCACTATGGTAACTATATAAACTCCCAGAAAAATCACAAAGAAAACGGCACATAGTGTGGGATTGTCTGTTAATCCCAGAATGATGAACTCTGTCACTGCTGTATGGTTTTCAGTCTCCATCTATTCATTTAATGGTGTCTATTGAGATCAGACCCAGAGGAGGCTAAACTGGTTGAAATTACCCCACATTACAGGTATCTATAGATACCTTGATTAAAATTTTTAAATGATAACTTTGCCTCACTTCTAGAATACTTTGTGCACACAAATTTTCTTTTCAAATTCCATGAAAATTGAAGACTCAATTACCTTAGAATTCAGCTATTTTACTCCTATACCATAGAGCATACTGTAGAGTAAGTCTTCTCCATGTGTACAAGAAATATGTAAAAGGATGTTACAGCAATACTGATTGCAATAACGTAAACTGTAAATAACCTAAATGATTATAGAAAGGCCATCTCTTGATTTTCTATCCTCATCCCACATGTGTTTCTGCCCCAGTATTCTCTTTTCAGTAAATACTATCACCATTTATCCAATCATTGGATCAAAAAATATTGAGTTGACTTTGACATGTCTTTCTGACTTGATCCTTTTCCTGGAATGAAAAAAAAATTACATCCTAAGTTATCATTGTTACCAAGGGCTGGAAAGTGCCTATGTTCAAGCTGAAAGGGCCAAATAGAATTTTTATTATTGTTATGAGTTAAATCCAGGATATTTTGCAAAATCTTCCGAGACTTATCTCTCACACCATGTTTTATCATGCTTCTGGGATTGCATGAAGCAATAAAAGTCCAAGTATTTTTGTGGATGGGGACTAATTGGAAAGTGAACTGAAGCATTTGGGGACTTGCTTTGGTAAGTTTTGTTTCAAGGGTTGTATTAAGCAACTATAGGGAAATAACAAGTGGGGGCATATGATGGTGATGGGAGGAGAGAGTAATTAGAGAGGTAGGGAGTGAAGTAGCCAGCTAGGGAGGTGAGGAAATTGGATTGGAAGAAAAATGATCATTTCAGAAAAATATTCCCTTGGTTCAAATCAGAGCGCATAATCAAAGACAGGGGAGAATATGTTAGTTACATTTATCCATTTCCGTAGCTTCTCTAGGTTAAAAAGCAACATATTCTTTTAAATAGTTTGATTTTTCCTGAAGAGCTTCTATCTGAAGAAGAATTAAGAAAACATACATGCATAACTATCAGCAAGCATGGACATTTTCCCCAAAGTTGCATGTGAATCATGACAATGATTTCCTAGAATATGAACAGTCCTAGGGTTATGTGTCTGAACTCTCACATTCTGGCTTTTTATTTTTAACAAGACAAAGTCTCAACCTTAAATGAATTATTTTAGAAAAAAATAAATTTATGAAAGGCACAAAGGCTTTCAAAGCTGGATATGAATGCCAGGAGGTAAGGCAAAGTGATGCACAGAAACACCATGGACTTTGCAGCCACTCAAACTTAGGATCAGTGTCTAGCTCTGCCTCTCACTATCTATGGAATCATAGGGACATTGTAAGAAATTGCTGATCTTCTGCTTCCTTACCTGTAAAAAGGAAATAATGATACATACCTCACGTGATTCTTGTGTTAAACAATATGATGTGGATGAAAACACCAAGCACTGTGTATGCAACAAATAGATGCTCAACTACTAGTAATTTGCTTGAAACAATCAACTTGTAACTTCTGATACATATAAGAGAATCAAATATTTCTGTATCCCTTAATAAAGAACAGTATAAATTAGGAACACACTATAACACTAGGGATAGTCTCCAAGGAATTTTCACTGTATAGCAGTGCCATATTTAAGTGAGGCTTATGTCATTTGAGATAAGGCCCAAATCAGTTACTTCACTTGTAATTACAAATTAATTTCTTTATTTGTTCTGGAAAACTACATGGAGAATCCTTTGGGATACAGAAATTGCATGTGCATATCTTTTGGGACAGAGAAATAGCATGTAAACATGATTATATAAAAGCGTGTGAATGAAATACTTTCTAAATACTCTGTGGTTCCTTCTATTTTTTAATTAAGTGAAAAAATTAAACATTTCAATTAAATTGAAAAAATTATAACACTTTACTATCATTGAAGTTGATTACTAGATCAACATGATTAATACGGCTGTGACAATTTGTGGCATTTCTAGAGTGTGGCTATATGCAGTAGCCCAGGTTTTCATTTCACCTATATTTAAAGATAATGTGGGTTTGCTAGTACAGTTCAATTCACAAACAAGAGTCCATTGGAATTGCAATATTATTTTCAACATAAGTGATGTAACTTTTAAAAAATTCATATGTGTTTTTTACATGTAATGGGGATCTAGGACACTTCACAAACATACCACGCTTATTGGTGGCAGACATTCTCATGCGCATGCTCTTCCCTCTGCCCTTTGCCAACCTTAATCCATCAACTCTTAATAAAATAACTACGCTCACACTACCATTTTTCTTAGGATCCTGCTATCCACAACTTCCATATTGCCTGGCAGGTTGTCAAAGATACATGGCCATAATTGACTCTGGTTGTATTCTTGAACCATGGCCATATAGCAGAACATTCTCTAAGGTTGAAGGTCAGACTCCTTTGATCCTAGGCTTGGAAGAACCCCTTAGTCAATAACAACCTTCAGAACAAAGCTAACCCTGATAATTCACATTAGGAGGTTCTAATAGCTCAAACATTTCAAATCCACCAAGTTAGGAAATGGACATTCTGTGATATTCCCTCTGTTCTAGAAAGATACAATTCCTTTAGGTCTTAAGGGAGGCCAACTGTGGCTGATGAATGACACAAACAGATAGCCACCAATCCCACAAAAATATCTCAGATTATATCTGGGAGAATTAAATTCCCTTCATTCCTGTCCTCCTCCCAGCACTTTGTTCACAACACTTGATTTGTATCCATTATAGTTGGAAGATCTTGCTCTTTCCTTGGTTGAAACTGCAGTGTCTATGACTATTTTTGTATCCCTCTTTAATGGTGCAATGCTCAGAATATAGGAGGCACAGAATCGATATTTGTTGAATTAGTGTTAAACAATTGTTAGAAAATCTTTTTATGTATCTGATATTATGTTAGGACCTAAAGATAGATACTCTTACATTTCTACCTCTATCCAATTATAAAACATTTTATGGTTATGTTCTTCACTCCATCCCCTTCCAACAGAAGACCAATTCTAGTTACCTTAGGCCTCAGGTTTAAATTTATTTCACCACTGAAACCTCCTCTGACACCCTAGACTAAGTCATAGTTTCATGGTGAATAGTTTCTGAGAAACCTGAAATATGTTTTGCATTTATTACACTTTTAATTATGATGATACTAGTGTAAATAATTGCTCAAGGTCTTTTTTTTTTTCCTACCTTCCTACACTTCCATGAGGGAAGGACCATGTCTGCTTTGTTCCACACTTCATGCTTAGGACATCACAGAGTGCCTGGTACATAGCAGCACCAGTACTTGACATGAGATGTCTTCTTAACAGACTTTTATGTGTACAATACAGTATTGTTGACTACAGTATAATGTTGTACAGAAGATCTTTAGAATGTATTTATCTTGCTTAACTGCAACCTTATGCCTGTTGATTAGCAACTTCCCATCTCACTCCAACTCCAGCCTCTGACAACCATCATTCCACTCTTGAGTCTGAATCTGACTGTGTTAGGTGCACCATAAAATGGAATCATATAGTATTAGTCCTTCTGTGACTGGCTTATTTCACTCAGCGTAATGTCTTCCAGGTTCATCCGTGTTATCACACATTGCAGAATTTCCTTTTTTCAAGACTAAAAAAGATTCCATTTTATATATATATACAAAATTTTCTTCATCCATTCATCTGTCAGTAGACATTTAGGTTGCTTTCTCATATCTTGGCTACTGTCTGTTCCTTTATATGAATATTTAGAGTTGGGATTACTGGAGGATATGGTAGTCCTATTCTTTTTTTATTTTTTAATGTTTTATTTATTTCTAGGAGAGAGAGAGAGACAGGGTGAGCAGGGGAGGGTCAGAGAGAGAGGGAGTCACAGACTGAAACAGGCTCCAGGCTCTGAGCTGGCAGTCAGCACAGAGCCTGACGCGGGGCTCGAACCCACGAACCGCGAGATCATGACCCAAGCGAAAGTCGGACGCTTAACCGACTAAGCCACCCAGGCGCCCTGTTTTATTTATTTCTGAGAGAGAGAAGGGGGGAGGTAGAGAGAGACAGCATGAACAGGGGAGGGTCAGAGAGAGAGGGAGAAAAAGAATCTGAAACAGGCTCCAGGCTCTGAGCTAGCTGTCAGCACAGAGTCCAATGTGGGGCTTGAACCCACGAACTATGAGATCATGACCTGAGCCGAAGTTGGATGCTTAACTGACTGAGCCACCCAGGCGCTCTAACAAGTATGCTGTTTCTAAGGGACACATGCACTCCAATGTTTATAGCAGGGCTATCAACTATAGCCAAAGTATGGAAAGAGCCCAAATGGATGGATAAATGAATAAAGAAGATGTGGCATACACACACACACACACACACACACACACACACACACATACACACAGTGGAGTATTACTTGGCAATCAAAAAGAATGAAATCTTGCCATTTGCAACTATGTGGGTGGAACTAGAGGGTATTATGCTAAGTGAAATTAGTCAGAGAAACAAATATCATATGACTTCACTCATATAAGGACTTTAAGATACAAAAAAGATGAACATAAAGGAAGGGAAGTAAAAATAATATAAAAACAGGGAGGGGGACAAAACATGAGAGACTCTTAAATGTAGAGAACAAACAGAGAGTTGCTGGAGGGATTGTGGGAGGGGAATGGGATAAATGGGTAAGGGTCATTAAAGAATCCACTTCTGGAAATCATTGTTGCACTATATGCTAACTAATTTGATGGAAATTAAAAAATAAATTATTAATAAAATAAAATAAAATAAAAAGCAGCTTTGGAGGCGGAGCTGGTAATACAAACAAAATCACATAGTTTCACACATTCTCTCAGTAAATATACATGTCAACTCTGCCGTTTTGATTCATATGTGAAACAAAATATTTAAAACTGCAGCCCAACTCTGAGTTTCAAAAGTATAAAACCTTTAGATCACATGAGAGAACAGCTAATATCATCCTCAATGGGAAAAAACTGAGAGCTTTCCCCTTGAAATAAGGAACACGACAGAGATGTTCACTCTCACCACTGTTGTTTAACATAGTGCTGGAAGTCCTACCATCAGCCATCAGACAACAAAAGGAAATAAAAGGCATCAGAATTGGCAAAGAAGAAGTCAAACTTTCACTTTTAACAGACGACATGATACTCTACATAGAAAACCCGATAGACTCCACCAGAAGCCTACTAGAACTGATCCATGAATTCAGCAAAGTTGCAGGATACAAAATCAATGTACAGAAATTGGTTGCATTTTTATACACCAACAATGAAGCAACAGAAAAAGAAATCAAGAAACTGATCCCATTCACAATTGCACAAAAAAACCATAAAATATCTAGGAATAAGCCTAACCAAAGAGATAAGAGATCTGTATAATGAAAACTATAGAAAACGTAGGAAGGAAATTGAAGAAGACACAAAGAAATGGAAAAACATTCCATGCTCATGGATTGGAAGAATAAATATAGTTAAAATGTCATTACTACCCAAAGCAATCTACACATTCAATGCAATTCCAATCAAAATTGCACTAGCATTCTTCTCAAAACTAGAACAAACTATCCTAAAATTTGTATGCAACCACAAAAGACCCCGAATAGCCAAAGTAATACCAAAACGGGAGGTATTACCATCCCAGACTTTAGCCTCTACTACAAAGCTGTCATCATCAAGACAGTATGGTATTAGCACAAAAACAGACACATAGAGCAATGGAATAGAATTGAGAACTCAGAATTGGACCCAAAAGTATACAGCCCACTAATCTTTGACAAAGCAGGAAACAGTATCCAATGGAAAAAAAGACAGCCTCTTTAACAGATGGTGCTGGGAGAACTGGACAGCAACATGCAGAAGAATGAAACTAGATCATTTTCTCACACCATGCACCAAAATAAACTCAAAATGGATAAAGGACCTGAACGTGAGACAGGAAACCATCAAAACCCTAGAGGAGAAAGCAGGAAACAACCTCCTTGACCTCCACCGCAGCAACTTCTTACTTGACACATCCCCAAAAGCAAGGGAATCAAGAGCAAAAATAAACTGTTGGGACCTCATCAAGATTAAAAGCTTCTGCACAGCCAAGGAAACAACCCACAAAACTAATAGGCAACCAACGGAATGGGAAAAGATAGTTGCAAATGACATATCAGATAAAGGGTTAATATCCAGAATCTATAAGGAACTCACCAAACTACACGCCCGAAAAACAAACAACC
>NW_024083258.1:0-1649 GCF_003009895.1 Hyaena hyaena | reverse complement strand
GCAGGAAACAACCTCCTTGACCTCCACCGCAGCAACTTCTTACTTGACACATCCCCAAAAGCAAGGGAATCAAGAGCAAAAATAAACTGTTGGGACCTCATCAAGATTAAAAGCTTCTGCACAGCCAAGGAAACAACCCACAAAACTAATAGGCAACCAATGGAATGGGAAAAGATAGTTGCAAATGACATATCAGATAAAGGGTTAATATCCAGAATCTATAAGGAACTCACCAAACTCCACACCCGAAAAACAAACAACCTAGTGAAGAAATGGGCAGAAGATATGAACAGACACTTCTCCAAAGAGGACATGCAGATGGCCAACAGACACATGAAACGATGCTCAGTGTCCCTCCTCATCAGGGAAATACAAATCAAAACCACACTGAGATACCACCTCACGCCAGTCAGAGTGGGTAAAATGAGCAAATCAGAGGATTCTAGATGCTGGCGAGGATGAGGAGAAACGGGCACCCTCCTACACTATTGGTGGGAATGTAAAGTGGTGCAGCCCCTCTGGAAAACAGTGTGGAGGTTCCTCAAAAAATTAACAGTAGAACTCCTCTATGATCCAGCAATAGCACTGCTAGGAATTTACCCAAGGGATACAGGAGTGCTGATGCATAGGAGCACACGTACCCCAATGTTCATAGCAGCACTCTCAACAATAGCCAAAACATGGAAAGAGCCTAAGTGTCTGTCAACGGACGAATGGATCAAGAAGATGTGGTTTATCTATACGATGGAATACTACACAGCAATGAGAAAGAATGAAATCTGGCCATGTGTAGCAAGATGGATGGAACTTGAGGGTGTTATGCTGAGTGAAGAAGGACAGATACCATATGTTTGCGCATATAGGAGGATTAGGAGGAACTTAACAGAGGACCGTGGGGGAGAAGAAGGGGAAAAATAGTGGGGGAAAGGGAGAGAGGCAAACCATGAGAGACTCTTGAATGCCAAGAACAAACTAGGGGCTGATGGGGGTGGGGGAGAGAGGAAGAGGGGTGATGGGCATGGAGGAGGGCACTTGTGGGGATGAGCACAGGGTGTTATATGGAAACAAACTTGACAATAAACTATTAAAAAAAGAATAAAATAAAGAAAAAAATACACATGAGAGACTATCTTTGTAGCCTTTGGATTGGGCAAAGATTTCTTGAATTTGTCACTAAAACATGAAACAATAAAGAAAATATTGTTACATTAGACTTCATTAAAATTAAAAACTTGTGTTCATCAAAAAAGACAATTAAGAGAGAGTGATAAGGCAAACTGGAATGGGAGTATAACTTCCAAAGCACAAATCTGACAAAGGACTTGTAGACAGATTATAGTAAAACAAATCGATAAGAAAAGTACAATCTGAGAATAAAATTGGTAAAGGACTTGAAGAGACATAACACAAAAGGAGATATACAAATGGCTGATAAATACATCTTTAAAAAGGCTCAACATAAGAGGTCCAGGGAGATGAGAGGGAACACCGCCTGATTACTTCATTGTAAAACCTGGTGACTAGCCTGGGACTCTCTGGTGTTATCTTTCTTTTTTCTTTTCTTTTTTTTTTTTTTTTTTTACAAATAGTTTATTGTCAAATTAGTTTCTACATAACACTCAGTGCTCATCCCCAAAGTGCCCTCCTTC
>NW_024083257.1:0-17680 GCF_003009895.1 Hyaena hyaena | reverse complement strand
TACTCATCAACTGTAAATCATTTAACCTGTTTGGGGCTTGCTTTTCTCATTTTCAAATAATGAGAATATCAGATAAGATAACTCCTAGGGCCCTTTCGTGATTGAAAATAGGACTTTTCAGGTTCAAGGAAGAATGGGGGAGGAGGGAAAGAAGAGGAATATCCTCGAGGAATTTTCCTAGAAGCTAGGTACTAAAATGCCTCCCATGCATAAAATTATAAATCATGCCTTCTTCCTTTAGAATAGTAGAGAAATTTCTGCTCTAGACTTGAATAGCCAGTATATGACCATGACTTTTCAAGGAACAGGAACAGAACTCTCTAGGGGACTGATTCAAGTATAGTTTCAGAGCCAGTAGCCACATATCTCATCACATAAGTGGTTAAACATTTGGGCTCTGGGAACAAATCCATGTTTTCATTCCAAGTCCTGACAGATTCTCTGACTGGTCCTATAAGTGGCACATGTGCTTTACCAGTCTAAGCCATTGCTTGCTCACCCATAAAATAATATAATATATAATAATAGTACCTACTTCACTGAGGCATTGTGATAATTAAATGAACAAACGCCACCACTGGGAAAGCATGTCTTAGCAGATAGGGTAAGTGCTCCATAAACTTCTGATGTGATTTTTGTAAGCAAGCTAAACCAGTCAAGAATGGAGCAGTTTCATAAGTTATTCTTTGGCTACCAGAATTTTGCCACCCCACTGCAACTTACCTCTTTTAGAATGGCTCATGAATCCATTTGAAAAGGTATCATTTCTTACTTTTTGTAAATTTCTGTCCTTCACAACTGCCACAGATGGTTAAAATTGTTAACTTAATCATATTTATCTAGAAAAGGGCCAGAGTCACTGTTTTCACCTACTGTAGATTAGAGACTCTCATATCAGACTCACTGATAATTTTCTTTTCCACATCACTGCCTTAACTTTGTATTTTGGCCTGGTCCAGTATGTTTACATGTCTGTAGTTTCAACATAGGGCTGCGGGATGGGTTTGTATTGGACTTCCCCGTTATTTGATACCATCGGCGGGGCAGGCAGAGGCCTGCACCCTCCTCTGAATTGTTCCCAGCAATGCCGTTGTAATTTTATATTCATCACTATGATTAATTTGCTGCACTGAGTTTATCATTTCTCCTGGGAGGTAACCTCTAGCTTAGGATAAGCAGAGTTAGATTTTGTGAAACCACTCTATAAAGATTGGAATATTTTTTCACTGTCGTGTAAGAACGTTGAGGATTTTAAATCTTCAAAGTGCTCTGGTATTCAGATAATTATACGTGCGTTGTTTTCTATCGTCCACTTTCTTAATTCATAATCCTTGTTTTTCATGGTTCTCTGCCTCATCCAGAGCTTCTTAAATATGAAGATAGTCTAACTGATTGCAAGATAGTATTTCAGAAGAGCTTGCCATTTCTGGGCAAACCCTTCTAATAACATTTCATATTTGTACGTTCGCCCATTATATTTTGCTATCATATTCATTTCACAGGGTTTTTAAAATAAGCTTTTGTTGTGATATATGCTTAATCCTCTTATATGCCAGTATTATGCATTTGAGTTTTAGATTGAATCATCTCAATTAACAAATTAGATAAACTTACACTGTAGCCTCAGTATTAGTATTATTAACAGATAATCTATTTTAAGTAAAGATAAATTTCCTGACCCAAATAGCTAGGCACTAAATGAGACATGTAGAGTAAAACCAGTGTTTCTAGTTTCTCTTGAGACTTTATTGTGACTTGAAACAATGTAAGAAAATACAAGTCTAATGCCATATTGCTAATTTGATTGTGATACTTGGATGGGCACATATTGATAGATCAGCCTGAGAATATTGAGCTGCAGATTCTAGTAAACCTTTTCAACTGGTAGGATTAGCTCCCTTCTCTTTGCTGGGGGAGAGAAACTCCTCTTGCTTGGATATGCTAGAGAGATCTTACCTGAGGCAGGTAACCTGCATATAATGTATGTCTTTTTCACAAACTGTTCCTGCCACTCTCAAATCTCAAGACTGGGACCCAGGGGCAGGTCATAGCCCAAACCAAGCATAGTCCCTTTTGTGTGACCAAGTATTTTACACCCTGAAAGAACCAGGTAATTGATATTGGCGGGGAACACGGGGAACTAATGTGGGAGTGAATAATGAAGATATTGGACCAGGAAATTGTTGACCTACAAGCACTCTCCTGTGGTTTGGGCTTCAAAATATTGACAAGGACCCCTGAATTTTGCTCTAATGTACTTTGAAATGGCTCTTTGAACCTGTGACACAGTAATAGCCTTTAGTAAATGAGGTAGTGATACAGGAAGACCTGGGCATGATAGCTAGGAAGGGAACAGAAGACTGAGGGGAGTGGGATGTTGGAAAAGATTTATTTCTTGGGACCATTGAACACTTGACCATGTTCCCCAGAAGGGCCATAGCACAGTCTCCACACTAAGGCAATAAGAAATGTCCTGGCAAGGCAATGACTTCTTTGAGGGACTCAGTAGTGTCTTCTGGACACTAGGGCCATGGAATTGGGCTTTCTAATACCAAAGGGGAAAGGGGGAATTCTGGAATGGCCGAGGCCAATAGTAGCACTTAATCTTCAATGGCAAGGTAGTCTTTGTCTCAGACTCTGATTTGGGGAAACCCAAATCAGTATAAGACAATGATAAAGACAAAGACCAACTCATTCTAGTGGATTCTTAATTCTTTCTTTTCTGGTCATTATAAGACTACTTGGTACTTATTTTGCTTATTTCTTTGTGCTTGCAAGTTTGAACTCACTTCAAATTTTATAACCTAGAAAAGGCTACATATTTTCATTATGATATTGCAGCACTCTATGAAGTAAATTTTTTTGGTTTCTTCTCCCTGCCTCTCCATTTTTAGTACCTGAACCCACGTTCTTTGATTATCCCAAGCACTTAAGTGACATAAGTCTTTCAGCTTTTAGATGGATACTTTATTTACAGTATTCATAGCCATAAGGTAAATAGTTTGTTTCTTTTAATGTAGTCATTTTGAAGTCTTTTCTTTATCTGAGATTTTTTTTTGCCAGTTTAGAAAGTGAAAGTATTTAGAGAAGTTGATTCCGTTTTAATGACCTGTTTAATTCCTCAAACTGGAAAGTAGCTGGATAAACGACTCACTGTGGAATTGTCTTTATCATTAGAAATGCTGCTCAGCTATTCTCAGTAAAGTACATTTATAAAGCACCTAATATGTGCCCAGCATAATGTTAAACAAGAAAGAGCTCTTAAGACTGTGTGTTTGGCTCTAGATTTCACATAGATAGCGCCTTAGATTTAAGCACTGAGATTTGATTCCTGAAAAAGATTGTTAGTTTGATACATTTGGTTTTAGCAAAAGTACTTGAACAATCTTTTACTTGGCCTTTGGTAGGTCTATCACAAGACTGCCAAAATAAATGAAAGGTAAGAATAAACAAGGTAATGTTCATGAGATGGGCTAGCTCTGGGAAAGCTGAGCAGAGAGTGAAGTTTATCTGTAGTTCATCTCCCTCTTCCTCTCTCTGTATCTTCTAGCATTTGAAATCCCTGCTATCTGCCAAAAGTCTGTACCCTATCTCACTGTAGACCCATCACCTCTCCATTAAGGCTCTACGTTATAACGAGTCTGTGTTGGGGGCTTGGTGCCAGGAGACCTTGGAAACTAAGAGGCCTTTAAGCCTCCAAGTCGTGCCTCTCTAAAGGGGTATTGTTACAGTAGTAAGGTATTTTGTTCTCTAAGGTTTACCAAACACATTTTGTAACCAGAGTCAAAAGATTTCTAAAATCACTTCTCTGTGAAACTTCCTTTCACAGGGGAAACTTAAAATTGTCCTGGTAACTCTTAACAGCCGATAATGATTTTCTGGTGCCTGTCTTGTTTTTCTATACCACACAGCATTTTGAGGATTGTTTGAGTTTTCTAGTGTGTCTTTCTCAAACCATGTCCCCTTGTTTAGAATATCTTCTTGGCAGGGGGCTCTATGCCTATCTGGCTGGACTTACTTGGTCAAAACCTAAGTGGCCAAAATAAATTTAAAACATGAAAGTAATGTTTCACTTAAGGTACTGTTATAGACCTTTCATGTTCCCTAGAAACTAGGGTATTGGCCGTAATTTAATTATTTCATTTTCTGTGTTAGAAGAGGAAAGTTTGGAGTCCTGCAGTGTCTGTGAAGCTTAAAATATATGTATGTTAAGAAAACCAGGGAAGGATTTTTTTCTTTTCCTTTTCCTATTAACATAGGCCATACTGAGTTTAAAATAAGTAGTAAACATGTTCAGAGTAATATTTATATATGCATGTGTATATGGAAATTAATGCCACCTATTTCACATTGGTTACTTCGATAAATCTTCTCTTTTCCTGGAACAGTTCAAGGATGACATAGAGACGAATACACGCTAATAATATAGAAAGGATTTAGCACTGGGGGAATGGTTGGATTAGCTGATCTTTAAGAGCATTTCCAAAACAGTCTGTGATTTTATGAAGCTCTGTATGCAGCCTATTATAAAATGCTTCTTAGTTCCCTATTCAAAATTAATTACAATAAGTCCACCAATAATTATCCTAGCATGCTTCACATCGTCTCATGCCATGATATATATGGGGAAAGTTTAATTGAGTTTAGTTAAGGGACCAGGGTTTTGTTTCTTTTTGAGGAAATCATAGCCAAAACTTCCAGAGGAACGCTAATGACTGGACTTCTCACATATTACTATCTTTAGTACAAACAATAGAAGGTATGAAGAGTTAGAGAAAGATCAGACTGGTGCTGATCATGCTGGTGGAGAGAAGAGGTCAAGCTAACCAAGGACCTCTGCATAGTCTTCTCGTTTCAGAGATAGCAGGGAAGGGTTCGGGGAGGGAGACCATAGGTTATAAAATCATGCTGCCTGACTACAACATAAATATCAAAGGTTTTACTCCAGTAAAAATGTTTTCTAAATTGAAAAAAAAATGTTATTTAAAAACTGCGAATATCGGAATGGGATACTGAATATTCAATAAACAAGCAAGACCTTGTTTATTTAATCAATGTGCTATTACCAACACCGTTCTCGATATATCTGTGACTTTGATTGCACATACTTCACTTATACAGTTAATAGAAGTCCAATAATTGCCATGTTTGTTATTAAATGTCGTCTTAATAACAGGTCCTGGTGTTGCTGGGCTGCAGCACAGCCAAGTAAACCTTCCTCCCTGACATTGAACATCAAAGTCTTTGTACTTGCCACTCATTTTGCAAGGTCTCAGGGGACAGGCTTTTTGCAAACTCCATGAAATCTTAATAACAGCCTAAAGGAGAGACAGCAGTTGAAAACGAATAGGCACTATCCCTTTAAACATGACTGTATCACACAGCTACTATTCACAGCAACTGATAGCCAAATAATGGTTCTGAACAGAACATGACTAGACGATTAAGGTCACCTTTGGCAGCTTTATAAGCAAGTTCCTATTCTAATGGTCTCCTGAAATCCTTCTCCTATGACATAATTGTTGCAGGAGGTGACACCCTCACTGGCTCATGGCGCATTTTCTTCATTTTGCCTTTTAGTCACATGTCTGAACTCTTACTTGAGGTTTCCTCTTTGGAGTGGATCCATTTATCAGTGAAATGATTCAGGACGGTAACCGCTCTAGAACATGAGGGAAACAATTGCTGTTTTTCCAAGTATTTTCTGCTTAATACTGGTTATTTTTTTAGGAGAAAAATTCTATTTAATATAGGAAATTTGAAAACTATAAGAAAGTAATTACCCATAATCTCATGATCTAATTCAACCATTATTATCTTCTAATATCCTTTTAGAAACTTTTCCCTGCATATATACATGGCAAAATGAAACTTTTCTTACTATAAGTAATCTTTTGGCTTGCTTTTGCATTTTTATGATGAATTATTTTATATACAAAAAGTATATAATACACATGCAAGATATACAACTGCTGGTAATATAATATCCCTGAACTATTGAGAAATGCAACATTTGAAGTTCTCCATGGGCCCCCGGATGGCCCTTTTCACTAATACATGCTGCAACAGTTATGCGTAAAGATATCCACATACAGTGTTGGTTGGAAACAATGAACAAGAGTCTTCTTTTTAGTCCATAAGTGAGAGTGAAAAAAAACTAGGGGCATAATTATTCAGGGTTAGCCCGGCAAATAGATAGTGTGCTCTAGTGGGGAAAATTGAGGAGAGATTAATGAAGGGGCTCCCTGCAAATGTGCTAGCAGAGTGAAAGGAAACTAACAAGGCACAGTAAAGTACTCCAGAACTAGCAGCAGGGGGAGCGGTTACCACCACTTGGCCTGAAGATACAAGGGCAGAGAATGGTTACTGGCATACAAGAGTGGTAGACTTCAGGAGAGAAATGGCACCCTCCTGCATTTTTTTCAAACCAAGAAGGAGGTAGGGAAACACATACCTTCATCTTGCACTCCTTCTCACTGGTTTCCAGTAGGTTCTTTCTGTCGGTTGCACCCAGCTGAAATAGGGCAAGGAAAGTCATTTAATGCAGTCTCTAAGTCTTTCCCCAGAGCTGGGATAGTTGGAGAGTAGATCTAGAAGTCCTAGGTAAGTAAACACTTGGTGGTTAATTAATACATGCAGGCCGTTTGTTTTGTCTCAAATCTCATTTTGTAGCTCCTTTTTTCAGTCCTGACGGATAGATGGTAATGAAAGATATTAGAAGTGCTGACTTTCAAATATTGCCTTGAAAAACATTTCTTTGAATTCATGCAGGAGCTAAAAACCAGCTCTGAATGTAATTGCTCAGTCGTTTTCTGTCACTTAAGGCATATTATCTGAGATTATGCATATGTCTTAACATGACTTCTTTCAAATTAAAATTCAAGCCAAGGGTTTTGTTTGTTTTTGTTTTGTTGGTTTGTTTGCTTTCAAATCAGAAGATAGCATCTTGAATTGTGCCAGTATAATAGGTCCCAACCTTGTAGTTCCAATTACAGGCACAAGAAAGTCTGTTCATCTGTCGTCTAGCATTAGTGCTGGAGGATGAGCTTTGTAACATATGTGCGGTTCTTTTCAATGTCTGTATCTGCTTCTGTTCCAAAGGTAGTCTGTTTCTCCCAGATGCCATTGGAAGCCTTTAGTGGCTTTTCAGAATCGTTTTTTCTTTGACCTATTTCTCCAAGTATCTTTCACTGCTCAGAAATGTGTCTACAGAGCTCTGTGTAAGAAGGAACTCATAATACTTCACCTGAAAGGGAAGGACATAGAAAACCCACTTAGTTTAGCTTCTTTAAGATTGGATTCCTTGATACCATTCGTGAAAATGCTTGTCATGTTTTTCTTAATTCTAGAATGAGGATGCGGCACCTGGTTGGCTAAGTTGGTTAAGCGTCGGACTTCTGCTCGGGTCATGATCTCATCATAGCTTGTGAGTTTGAGCCCTGTGTCAGGCTCTGTGCTGACTGCTCATAGCCTGGAGCCTGCTTCAGAGTCTTTCTCCATCTCTTTCTACCCCTCCCCCACTCATTCTCTCTCTCTCTCTCTCTCTCTCTCTCTCTCACTCTCTCTCTCTCCCTCCCTCCCTCTCTCTCTCTCTTTCTGTCTCTCTCAAATATAAAATAAAAACATTAAAAAAATTTAGAATGAATGATGAGCGCAGCACTTGGCACATAGCAGACTTAACTAAAGGTGTGTTTCCTTTTTTACATCCTTTATGAATGTAGAATAACATTTGATAGCTCTCCATGGATGTCTCTACAGGGATTTTGCTTTGATAGATTTCCTTCCTACTGAATTGATGAGACTAGATGGCCTCTTTCATAATTCAGATCTGACTACTGTGGTCAGGGATCTGGGATAGCAGAGAGCCCTGGACCAAAGCAGAGGCCAGATCCCAATTACAGAGACCAGTACAGCCAAGGAAAAAGAAACAATCAAACCATCAGTCAGACACGACAGGTAACACGACAAGACACGATAGTGTTCAAGTTATGGAGATTCTCATCAGGTAAGAGAAGGATTCAGTTGAGTGATATGTCTGTCAGCATGAATCAGAGGCCTAATGTAGAAAAACATTTGAAGGTCTGGTGGAGGTCTCTTTTAATTACTGTTCTCTGCCTTTTCCATATTTGAGCCTTGTTTGCTTTAAAGAGAGTGAAATAATGCAAAGTTGTCAGTATTTCTTCTTGATGTTTCATTGTAAGTTTTCCAAAACGTGTCCCATAAAAATCTTAGGAGATTGTGTGTACATGTGTGTAAGTGTTGTGTTGGTGAAAAGGTAGGTTCTTGAGGGAGTGGGAGAGATGATAGATTCCCATCCTTACAGTAACTCTGGTAACAAGTGGTTGTCACGCATGATTTTTTTGAACAAAAGTTTCCAAGGCTTAAAAATGTTTCAAAACCTTTGGCTTATCCTACTTTGTTCCTGAAGTATAATAGTGGATGCCACCAAACTCTAGCCTTCAGGAAAAACCTAGCCTTCCAGACGTTTTTATATGAGCTGTGAGCTAAGAATGAATGTTAGGTTTTAACTGGTTGAAAACAAAATCAAAAGGATATTTCAAAATATGTAAAAATTATTTAGAACTAAACTCCAGTGTTCATCAAGTCTTATTAGAACACTGTCACACACATGCTTGTTTACGAATTGTCTACGGCTGCTTTTGCACTACAACAGAGTTGAGCAGATGGTACAGAGACTATATGGATGGAAAAACCTGAAATATATATTCTCTGGTCTTTTACACAAAGTCTGTCACCCCTGGATTAGAGTTTTCCATTGGTATATAAAAAAAGAGAAGCACTAAGAAGCTCCCTTGTACAGTTAGGCCTTCTAGCTTCATGTTTTTTATCTTCCTCAAGAAGGTATTTGGCCTTACCTCATGGAAAAGAAAAGTTTACAAGTATACATGAAATGGGAATAAAACATTTTAGTTTCTACTATGAGCAAAGCACTAGACTTGTTACTACAAACTGTATTATCTTAGTACTTTTTATAGCTACTCTAAAAGATAGGTATCTCCACGCCCATATTATAGCTTAGGAAATGAATTCAGAGAGGTTATGTGACTTGCACGATATTATTCAGTGGATAAGGAGAGACAGGATACAAACTCCACCCTTTTTATTTTCACTGTATAGATGCTCCCAAGCACCATGTATCCTCCATATTCTTACTATTCTTGTTGGTTTCTAGGTTTTTGATCCATCTAAGTTTTTGAAAACCCAAGCTATGTTCAGTAGTCTAATTATACACAGAATAAACAAGCATTGTAGACTGAGTTCAACTTAAGGGTGTCCAGTGATAGAGGATCACATGCTAATATCATTTCGATCCATTTTCTTACATTTGGGATTCAGCCTCATCATTAAAGGTGAAAACTATTTGTTTAGCTAGAAGAAGGATAGTTTCCCAGTAGTTATCCTCAGGATCTGTCTTTAATCTTGCTGCTCTGGGATCTACCAGTTAAGTCTTCCTTATTTTTATTTCTTGGACTTAGCTATTAGGATGATGTTGTCATAGGCATAATTTTGAATTAGGTAAAATTTCTCTTCAACTTTCCTGACCTTATATCCACTCTTTTTATTTCCTCATAGTCTCTACCATGTGCTGGTAAACATTTAAGAATTGGCTGTCATGGCGTGCCTGTGTGTCTCAGTCGGTTTAGCGTCTGATTCTTGATTTTGGATCAAGTCACGATCTCACAGTTCATGCGATAGAGCCCCATGTCAGGCTCTGCACTGGGCATGGAACCTGCTTAAGATTCTCTCTCACCCTCTTCCTCTGCTCCTCTCCCACTCACTCATGTAAACATGTGTGTGCATGCTCGCGCGCTCTCTCTCTCTCTCTCTCAAAAAAAAAAAAAAAAAAAGAATTGGCTGTCAGGAGGGAAAACAAGTCTTGATGAGTAGCATTTGCAAATTTCTATTGTATAAATATCTCCATAATATCCCATTTCATATTACTGGTATAATGGCTTACAAAGTTTCTGAAAATTTAACATTTGGCTTTTATGAGTTATTATGAGCCAGCTCGAACATATGACATACCTTATCTATTATTCAAGTGTTTTATGTGTCTCACACATTTTGCCTATCCCCTCTATCTACTTTTCCTGTGTGTGCTCTAATTCCACCCTCCGGGTAGTACTCCATGCTCATCCTCAGCAATATACTTGACGTATATACATTTTTTCTTCCTGACCCTGTCAAGTGACTGACAAACCAAGCTGAGAAGTTGACACAAGATGAGATGCTAATGAATGACAGATTCAGTGGGACAGCATATGCCTCAAAAGAACAGGTGTCAGAAACAGAAAAAGAGTAATGGTTTAGAAATATCAATGGTGAATACAGATAAGGGCTAGGATGTAGGAAGAACATGTGATGAAGAGGTTGAGGATATAAGATGGTTTGCCATGAAATAGGAATTCTTTGAGGACACAGTAGGAAGCTTGAAGAATAAGAAGAAATGTGAGAGTATGGTCAAGGTAGGCCTATAGAGAGCAATATAGAAGTGAGCGTGAAAGAATTTCGATGGTCCAACCATTGAACAACCTGTGAAATGACCTAGGATAACAAACATGTGAATGTTACAAGCTGAGCTGATATTAAGGCACCCAAAAGAATCGGATGCAGCCACTTTTCAGTGTGTTGGAAATAGACTAGAAAGCATGGGTTGTTTACCCAGTCTACTCAGAATAAGTATATTTTTTTAAATGTTTTAAATGTTTATTTTTGAGAAAGAAAGTGCCAGCCGGGGAGGGGCAGAGAGAGAGGGAGACACAGAATCTGAAACAGGCTCCAGGCTCAATGCTGTCAGCACAGAGCCTGTCGCAGGACTTGAACCTACGAACCGTGAGATCATGACCTGAGCCAAAGTTGGACACCCAACCAACTGAGCCACCCAGGCACCCCTAAATATTTTTTAATGTTTACTTTTGACAGAGAGAGAGAGAGAGAGAGAATGCACAAGTGGGTAGGGGCAAAGAGAGAGGGAGACCAAGAATCCCAAGCAGGCCTCATGCCTTCAGCACAGAGCCTAATTCGGGGCTCAGTCGCACAAACTGTGACATCATGACCTGAGCTGAAATCAAGAGTTAGACCCTTAGGCAACTGAGCCTCTCAGGCGCCCCTCAGAATAAATATTAGCAGTAAACTAGATTGATTTTATTTCTGAAGGGATCCTAACACAGGTAAATAGGGCTGACATGGAATTTTGGGGGTTCCTAGGGATCTCACTGAGAAATAAGATCAGCGTCTGTAGAAGAGTTCAACTTTAGAATGGAAAAGTCCATAGTCTGGATTGATTATGTGCTTCCTTGGAATAAACTGAAAGTCTCATCATTGTCATTTAGAGGCCTGGTCTCTATACATGGAGGCTGAATTTTTGGGTGTTTTTGAATTCATCTTTTTCTGACTCTTGAGAGACTTGTTTCAGCATTTCACATATTCCCTTTTTAGATTCTCCTTCTGATAGTTTCTTCTTTAAATTTTCCTTATTGGAGAAATAAAGAATCTATGTTTCATTGTATTTCTCAAGCTAGTAACCGCCCTGTGTGTTTCTTGTTCTTATCTTTTTAAAAAAGAAAATGTTTATTGATTTTTGATAGAGAGAGCACATGCAAGGGAGAGACAGAGAAAGAGAGAGAGAGAGAGAGAGAGAGAATCCCAAGCAGGTTCTGCACTATCATTACAGAGCCTGATGCAGGGCTTGAACTCATGAACTGTGAGATCATGGCCTAAGCTGAAATCCAGAGTCGGAAGCTTAATCAACCGAGCCACCCAGGCACCCCTTGTTCTTTTATTTCAAACAGCCAGCATCCCAAAGTTTTTGTGCTTTCTCCATTTCCTTTCCACTCAATCCCTTGTTAATTTTTAAGATTCTGTTTTGCTCCTCCAAGAAAATGTTCTTTCTGAAAAATTTTTAAAAGCCTCAATGATGAGAAATCCATTACCTTTACCTCTGTCAACTTTTACTACGATTTTCTGCTTACATGATATTGATGACCATTCCCTCTTGCACACTCTTTCATTAAAAAATGTTCCATCATTATTACTCTCTTTTCCTAATAAGAATATTTTCAGTTCTCGATCCACAAGTTGCCTACAAAGGTTAAACTTTTACCTCTGAGTTCAAAAATTTTCCCCTTAATTGACATTTCTATCTTCTCTCTCAAAGTACATGTCTAAATATTTATAGGAGAATACGAGAGGAAGTAGACATGGTGGAAGCTGGCTATAGGTATTTTGTAGATTTGACTTGGAAATCATGTACATATTCTGCATAATTATGAAGAATTATTTTAAAAGGCAGTCAATAAACATTAAGACAGTGAAAGAAATGAATGTAGTTGTGTTAGTGACAACTGTTTTACTTGTACTTTGAAACTGTCATGTATGTGTTGTAGAGTAAAGCAAATTAATAATTATATTGATATCATTGAGAACCCAGATATCTGTCTTGAGAAAAAAGAGAAGCATATGTAAGTCTAATGAGGTTGAATAAACATGCCTCAGTGTTAAATCTGAATTGGAGTTATCCGTGTGCATGCATGATCTCTTTTATTTGGATGAAAAAACCCTTTTTTTTTCTCTTTGCAACACGAAAAGTTCTAGAAACAGTGAAAAACTAGTAACAAAGGTCCTTGAAGTACCCAGATTGTGATGTCAAAAAGACCACTTCCTATTAAAGGAACCAGGGTATCTTGGAGAAGTGCCTGATCCCTGGTTTGGGATATGGAATGTAAAAGCTGAGTTAGGAAAATCTTTTCAAGTCAGAAAGCAAAGAAACTATCAATAGTCTTAGGGTCATATCCAAAAGAACCACCTTGAAGAGTCTCCCACTGACTCCTCAGAATGGGAAAATTTATCATGAGCTTAAATTCATCTAATATATGTAACAAATAAGGCCATCATTATAATAAGAAAAACTTTGTGGTCACTTGTAGAGCATGCCAGAAATTTAACACATAATTTTAAAAGCTATTAAATAAAGGGGGAAGAGTCAAGCATTCATCCTACCTTAAATATGAACTGTAGGGGCACCTGGGTGGCTTAGTCAGTTAAGCATCCAAGTTCAACTCAGATCAAGATCTTGCGGTTCGTGAGTTCAAGTCCCACATTGGGCTCTGCATTGACATTGTGAATCCTGCTAGGGATTCTCTCTCTCTCTGCCCCTTCCCCACTCATGCTTTCTCTCTCTTTCGCAATAGATGAATAAACTTAAAAAAAAATAGGAACTGTATTTTAAGGTGATCAAAGAGATATTAAAGAAAAAGTTTCTCTTTGTAATATAACACTGTATGTTAACTATACTGGAATTAAAACAAAAAAATTTAAAAAAGAATTCTAGGTAATAAATGAAAGATTAGTAAAATTGAAATAGCAGTTTGTAAGCCCTGATGAATTCTTAGATTTAAAACAGACCCAGTGAAACATCATGTGCTTCCTCATGGACATTGACTATGTGCTTAGGAAGTATTAGTAACAATAACAACAAAAATAAATTTAAAAACTCACAAACCCAAATCTGAGTCTTCTGAAGCCTCTTGTTCTAACTACTAATTTACAATAAATTCAGTGACGAGAGGAACATGTTAAATGATACTGTAGAGATGCAGTCAACAAAACTATGAAAAACCACATGGAAAAATGATTGAATTTCTTTATTTCTTCTTTATTTCTAAGAAATAAAGTACAAGAGGACATGAATAGATAGAGGGAGAACCGATAGATTAAAAAGGCATATCGTATACACTGAAAACTATAGAAAGCCTATGAAAAATTGAAGAAGACACACACACAAAAAAATGGAAAAATATTCCTTGCTCCTGGATAGGAAGAACAAATATTGTGAAAATATCACTACTACCCAAAGCAATCTACATATTCAACGCAATACCTATCCAAATAACACCAGCATTCTTCACAGATCGAAAACAAACTATCCCAAAATTTTTATGGAACCAGAAAAGACCCCGAATAGCCACACCAGTCTTGAAAAAGAAAACCAAACCTGTAGGCATCACAATCCCATACTTTGAGCTGTATTACAAAGCTGTAATTATCAAGATAGTATGGCACTGGCACAAAACAGACACTCAGATCAATGGAACAGAATAGATAACCCAGAAATGGACCCACAAACATATGGCCAACTAATCTTTGATAAAGCAGGAAAGAATAGCCAATAGAATAAAGAGCCTCTTCAGCAAGTGGTGCTAGGAAAACTGGACAGTGACATGCAGAACAATGAACCTGGATCAATTTCTTCCACCATCCACAAAAATAAACTCAAAATGGATGGAAAAACCTAAACGTAAAACAGGAAGCCATCAAAGTCCTCGAGGAGAAAGCAGGCAAAAACCTCTTTGACCTTGGCCGCAACAACTTCTTACGTAACATGTCTCCAGAGGCCAGGGAAACAAAAGCAAAAATTAACTATTGGAACATCATCAAAATAAAAAGCTTCTGCATAGAGAAGGAAAAAGCAGCAAAACTAAAAGGCAACCATTGGAATGGGAGCAGATATTTGCAAATGAAACATCAGATAAAGGGTTAGTATCCAAAATCTATAAAGAACTTATCAAACTCAGCACCCAAAAAATAAATAATGCAGTGAAGAAAAGTGGCAAAAGACATGAGTAGACGCTTCTCCAAAGAAGACATCCAGATGGACAGCCAACACATGAAAAGATGCTCGACATCACTCATCATCAGGGAAATACAAATCAAAACCACAATGAGATACCACTTCACACCTGTCAGAATGGTTAACATTAACAACTCAGGCAACCACAGATGTTGACAAGGATGCAGAGCAAGAGGATCTCTTTTGCACCACTGGTGGGATTGCAAACTGGTGCAGTCCCTCTGGAAAATCGTATGGAGGTTCCTCAAAAAATTAAAAATAGAACTATCCTGTGACCCGGCAATTGCACTACTAGGTATTTATCCAAAGGATACAGATATGTTGTTTCAAAGTGTCACATGCACCCCAATAGTTATAGCAGCACTGTCGCCAATAGCCAACGTATAGAAAGAGCCCAAATGTCCATTGACAGATGAATGGATAAAGAAGATGTGGTATATATACACAGTGGAGTATTTCTTGGCAGTCAAAAAGAATGAAATCTTGCCATTTGCAATTACATGGATGGAACTAGGGGGTATTATGCTAAGCAGAATTAGTCAGAGAAAGAAATACCATATGACTTCAGTCATATGAGGACTTTAAGATACAGAACAGATGAACATTAGAGAAGGGAAGCAAAAATAATATAAAAAAGGGAGGGGGCAAAACATAAGAGACTCTTAAATATGAAGAACAAACAGGGTAACTGGAGGGGTTGTGGGAGGGGGCATGGGCTAAATGGGTAAGGGGCATTAAGGAATCTACTCCTGAAATCATTGTTGCACGACATGCTAAGTAACTTGGATGTAAAATTAAAAAAATAAATTAAACAAAAAACAAAGACATGTCTTTTGTATACTGATTGGAATAAACTAAAAAAAAAAACTTTGAGACAAATGGAGAAATTTAATCATTGGATATTTAATATTAATAAGGAAATACTGTAGGTTTTATTTGGTGGGATCCTAGCACTTAAGCCATTTTTTAAAAATTTTATTTATTTAGTTGTATTTTTATCCTTAAATAGTTTATTGTCAAGTTGGTTTCCATATAACACCCAGTGCTCATCCCCACAAGTGCCCTCCTCCATGCCCATCACCCTCCTTCCCCTCTCCCCCACCCCCATCAGCCCTCAGTTTGTTCTCAGCATTCAAGAGTCTCTCATGGTTTCCCTCCCTCCCTCTCCCCAACTATTTTTTCCCTTCTTCTCCTCCGCTTTCGTCCATTAAGTTCCTCCTAATCCACCTATACGTGCAAAACTATGGTATCTGTCCTTCACTGCCTGACTTACTTCGCTCAGCAGAACACCCTCAAGTTCCATCCATGTTGCTACACACGGCCAGATTTCATTCTTTCTCATTGCCATGGAGTATTCCATTGTATAGACAAACCACATCTTCTTGATCCACTCGTCCGTTGATGGACACTTAGGCTCTTTCCATGTTTTGGCTATTGTTGAGAGTGCTGCTGTGAACATTGGGGTCCATGTGCCCCTCTGCATCAGCACTCCTGGATCGCTTGGGTAAATTCCCAGCAGTGCTATTGCTGGTTCGTAGGGGAGTTCTATTGTTAATTTTTTGAGGTACCTCCACACTGTTTTCCAGAGGCGCTGCATCAGTTTACATTCCCACCAACAGTGTAGGAGGGTGCCCGTTTCTCCACATCCTCGCCAGCATCTAGAGTCTCCTGATTTGTTCATCTTAGCCACTCTGAGTGATATGAGAGCGAGCAGGGGAGGGTCAGAGAGAGAGGGAGACACATAATCAGAAGCAGGCCCCAGGCTCTGAGCTAGCTGTCAGCACAGAGCCTGATGCAGGGCTCGAACCCAGGAACCTCGAGATCATGACCTGAGCCGAAGTCGGACGCTCAACCGACTGAGCCACCCAGGCACCCCTATTAATTTTAGTAATTATATTGCAGATGGTATAGGAGTCACAGTTAAGTATTACAGAAAAGATACAATAATACCAAAGTTCCTCATGAAAATAAACAATAATAATAGAAGGAGAGGAAGTAGAGGAAAAAGAAGAGGTAGCATTAGCAGCAGCAGCGAGTTAGAATTGATTTAACAAAATTGGCAAAATGGTAGTATGTTCATATCTGTGAAGCTGGGTGGAGGGTGCGTGGGAGTTGGTTATACTCTACGGTTGTATAATTTTGGAAATTCCTCTAAGAAAAAAGTTTTAAAAGTGAGTGAGCTATAGAATGTTTGGCTTTGAAGTAGTTTCTAGAAACTCATGAAGACCAGGGCAGGGGACTCTAGGATCCTGACCTTTGAAGAGTTTTTCTCAAAGAACACGTCCTTCCAGAGTGCTGCTTCCCTTTGGGTTCTCTTCTGGAAGGTCCCTCGTTGCCCAGGGAGCCATGTTCAACCAGATCAGCATGCTGAGGAGTCACTACTAGCCAGCATATGCGTGGTTCTCTTTATAGTAATATCCTTTTCTAGTAATATCCCTTATCTTAAAACCTTATTACCTTGAAACAAAAACTTTAATTTTTATTTCTGTAACTTTAAAAATATTAATTCCTTCATAGATGAGTTTATAACTGTATCTTCTAACATTTTATCTTAAGTTTCAGATTTTTAAATAGCATTTGAAAGTCACTTTTTTATGTTTGAAGTTGCATAACTGTTTGACCTTTCATGTTTCCCCTGTTTTCATTTTGCCTGGTATTCTTTTTATTTTAATATCTTCTTAATCTTCCACCTCCCACTTATTATCTTAGATGTTCGCCTTTTCTTTTTTGCCTGGTTTTCATTTTACAATGTGAGTTTTTAAATAATTCCCAATAAACTTTGGGCCACAAGAAGAGTGGAATAGAGGAGAGCCTGTGCTACACAAGGAAATCCCAGCAGTTTCTTTCCTAGAGCAGTTCCCAGCACCCAGTAATAATAATAGCGGATCCCTCATTATTTTCAAAGATGTCTCTCCCACATCACATTTTTGTACTCTCTGGTAGAGAAGATATTAAGTCTTACAAGACAAAAATTATTTCTCTATGAAGGTGGAACGCGTTTGGCTGTGAAATCCTTCTGAAGCTACTTGG
>NW_024083256.1:8487-17866 GCF_003009895.1 Hyaena hyaena | reverse complement strand
AACACGAGGTAGCCCACGCTGGCTGCTGAGCAAGTCAGCCCAGGAAGACTGGGATAGAGACTCAGGAATCAGAAGAGGTCCTCATGCACCCGTAGGAAACCTCTGGAGGTGTGGGGAAGTTTTGTAGGCTACATTTTGTCGTTGTTTTTTAATATGATTTATTATCAAATTCATTTACATGCAATACCCAGTGCTCATCCCACCAAGTGGCCTCCGTGGTGCCCATCACTCATTTTACCTCCCCCTCACCCCTCCATTCACCCTCTGTTCTCTGTATTGAGGATTCTCTTGTTGTTTGCCTCCCTCCCTCTCTGTTTGAAACTATTTTTCCCCTTCTTCTCCCCCATGATCTTCTGTTAATTTTCTCAAGATCCACGTGTGAGTGAAAACTTAGGATATCTGTCTTTCTCTGACTGACGTATTTCACTCAGCATAATACCTTCCAGCTCCATCCACGTTGCTACAAGTGGCATGATTTCATTATTTTCTTACTGGAAAAGGATGTGTGTTTTGCTGCTTTAGGATGACAAATTCTACATATATCTGTCAAGTCCTTCTGGTCCAGGGTATCATTCAGGGCCATTGGTTCTTTATTGATTTTCTGTCTGGATCATCTGTCCATTGCTGTGAGTGGAGTATTCAAGTTCCCTGAAGTTAATGTATTCTTACCAATCAGATTGCTTCTGCTAGGATTGTTTTTTTTATTCGGGTCCTGCCAAATTTGCTGCATAAACATTTATGATTGTTATCTCTTCTTGGATAGACCCTGTAATTCTTGTATAATGCCCTTCTTCATCTCTTGTTACAGCCTTTAGTTTAAAATCTGGTCTGATAGGAGTATGGCTACGCCAGCTGCCTTTTGACTTTGTACGGTACTTTGAACTTCCAAACATGGAACAATGGGTTTTTAAAAATCCATCTTGTCTTGATCTTAGAAGGCAAGAAGACATCCAGCTGACTTCAGGGTCCATACCACAATATTTGATGTTGACATTGGGGTGTCTGTAGTGGTTTTGGGAATTGACAGACCGAGGGAGCTCCCCCAAAAGTCACTGACTAGATGGTGCTTGGGGTTCAAGTCTCTTAATCTTGAGGTTTGATAATTAGAATACAGCTTGTACCTTAGATCAATATCACCCTCAAGCCAGAGAGGCAACATTGTTTCTGGGCCTTTTTGTGAAGATCAAGGGAAACCAGAGAGGCAGGAAACTAGGAATGTCATTCTCCCAAGGGGAACAGTGTAGACCGGGAGGGGTTCGTTCTCTAACCTAGCACAGTCTTGGGTGCCTGCACCCTTGACCTTGAGGACAGACGGGATCCTTGCTCATGTTCTTTCTACACCCCACACAGCTGCTGGCTCACCAGAAACCTCCCTGTGGCCACTGTGTCTGCTGTATCTGATCCACAGAGAGACTTCGAAGCATCGTCGTGCCTCAGGAGCAAAGGTGCAGCCGCACTCAGCGGTTTTCTTCTGGGGCACACACATGGGTTGTGGCAAGCTTGTGAAATACTAGTCTGTAACCGCAGATGCACGAGAACCCAGATTCTGAAATGTCATGAATGTTTAACAGCGTGGACAGGGATCTGTGACTGTGTGAGCCCCATTTTCTCAGGGACACAGTTCACATTTCCTGGCCAACTTTGCCTCCTTCCATTAGGAAACAGTCCACAACCATGGTCTTCATCTTCAACAACCCAAGTTATATAACACAATCCATGTTAGTTATCACAACCCATGTGGGAGGTTATCCAATGGGATATCCTCAGTTACTCAAGAGAGAAGGATTGGCAAAAGCGGGTAAGTGGTCCATACGTGATTTATTTATTTTTGGCCTGAGAGATGGAATAAATAATGACAATAGCTAGAATAACTAAAAGTGGCCCAAAGGTATTAGGCACATACGGTATGCAGGTTCTCATTGTCCTGGAGGCTGCAAGGTCAAGATCAACGTGCCAGAGAGCTGCTTCCTAGAGAAGCACTGTGTGCTCACATGACCCTTCCCTTGTGCGTGTGGTGTGGTCCTACTTTCTTCTTAGAGGGACACCAGTTGTATTGATTGGGGCCACACCTTCAGTACCTCACATAACTGTAAGTACCTCCTTAAAGGTCTGTCTCCAAATACGGTCACATGGGGGGTTAGGAATTTGTGCCGTGAGGAAGACTGTTAGGTCCACAGCACATGGATTCATCTACTCCTCACCATCTCATGGGGAGGGACTATTATTTTACATCTCAGAGACATGGAAGTGGAGGCTCGGGGTACACAGTGGGCACTCAGGGTCCAGAGCCTGTGCTCCTGACTGCCAGGTAATCCTGTCTTCCCCAGGTACCAGTGCACTTCCTGTAAGAACACTGGAGGAACGTTCCCCGGCAAGGATACTTTGAAAAGTACGGGCACCTTCCTAAGTGATCAGCCGAGTTGAGAACCAGGAATTAAGAAACCTACCCTCTGCATTCACCTTGGAGTCTTCACATCTCCAGACGCTACAGATAATCCTTAGTTCACCTCCTATAAACATGTAGGGGACTCCTTAGATGCAGGACCATGGTGACTTGGCAGTTGTAGCACAGAGCCCTCAAGCCATTAGAGATGTGCAAATAGATTCCACAGTCAGTCCTCAATCTTAGTTTTGAAGAGTTCATGGCACTGAAGATCTTCAATATTTCTTGCCTAAATAGAGCCATGCCTGGAGAGTCCCTCATTACAGCAGAGGGGAATTGAAGGGGTTCGGTGAACCCATAACATGGTGGTCTCCATCAGAGTTGGTGTTAGACAGTCCATTTGTGAAAAAAAGAACAAACAGCCAAAGGCCAGAAAGCAACGGAGATAACAAATAAAGAAGAGAAGAAATTAGAATGGGTCCTAGAATGGATGGCTTTCCCAAGAAAGTAAAAAACTGCTAGCTGAGCCAATTATTTGGAATCAAAATTGTTTTTCAAGTTTCTAGGTTAGAAGGCTAAATTCTGGGACCATCCAGGAAGATAAAACAAAGGTTAACTACAATAGGCCACAGATTTTTCTCCACAAAAAATTAAGAATAACACAAACGCTGAACAATTTTGAGAAGGCGGCTGGAGTTAACAATTTACACCCAGGCAAGCTGTGATTTGTGTGTAAAGCATAGGAAAATATATTACTGGAAGATTAAGGCAATAGCAAAGAAAAACAATAGCAAGTGGGGTTTAAACCATCATATTAAAACACAATCCAAAGCTGCAATAGATAGAGCAGTTGGGAGGTCAACCTAAGAATTAACCCTGCAATCAATAGAACTGAATAGCTTTAAAATGGGCCCCCAGTAGAATGTTGTACCAGTTAGGTACAAAGATTCCTGGGATCACTATTTTTCGGTCTTGTACTGGTGGCTGGAACACACATAACAAGAACTACAAGGAATAGAAACGAAGTATACAGCATAGAATACAACGTGTCCTAGAGAATTCGAAGAAGAAATTTATATACCATTCATAAATGAGAGCAAAGTAGACAGATGATAGACATACCCAAAAAGATGCAATAGGAAATTTAAGAATTGGATAGCAGTGAAATTAAAAAAAAAAAAAAAAAAGGGTAAAGAGACTGGGATCAATCTTTCCTGATTAACAAAAGCCTCATTAATGAGATGCTATGAGTTCGTGAAGGAGAAGACGATTACAAAAATGGAAGTCCTTCCTTCCCTAGTCATTTCATAAATGTAATACAGTCCCTGTCAAAGTCGCGGTAGGATTTTTCATGGAGTTTGACAAGATTATTCTGAAATTCAAAACAAGAGCCAGGACCAATTTTAGGAAAACAGAAACAAATGATATTGGTCACACCAGATATCAAAAAGAAATTTCAAAGCAGAAAAATATGTAACTATGAAAAACAACACAGACCCAGGTGGAGGGGGGGGCGGGGTTATAGTCTTAAAGGAGAGATTTCACTAAACAGTTGGTGAGAATGTAAACTGGTGCAGCCCCTCTGGACAACAGTGTGGAGGTTCCTCAACAAAATGAACACTAGAACTCCCCTGTGACCCAGCAATAGCACTGCTAGGAATTGACCCAAGGGATACAGGAGTGCTGATGCCCAGGGGCACATGTACCCCAATGTTCACAGCAGCACTCTCAACAATAGCCAGAACAGGGAAAGAACCTAAGTTGCTGGAGGTCGGCTCCAGCAGGTGCAAGGGTCCCTGAAGGATGGACGGTGTCGGCAAGAGAGAGTGAGAGAGACGGAGACTCTTTATGATCACCAGGCAAGCATCTCTGTCCTGGCAGTTTTGGTGTCTTTATTGATAGGTCAAATGTAACATGACATCAGAAAAAGGAACTTTTACAGTGGATAACTCTTTGTGACAAGACGCTTTGAAAAGTGTACAGAAGCAGGTTTTACAGTATTCTTGCAGAACTACCCCGCTCATGGTGAGGTTGAGTCAGTCTTATGACTAAGGGAATAACAGAATGTTCTCAGTGAAAAACAGGATGACATCCATATTTGTTCTAAGTTAATAACGCTAAGGTTAGGTCATAGGTTACGTGTATAGGTGGGCTAGGAGTCATTCTGTCTGGCTCACAGGAGGACAAAGGTTTTTGACCTGGTTAATAAGTTTTTTTTGGAAATCTTTTTGACCTGATGTTGAATGTGTAAACACCATGGAGGCCCCAAATGTGTCGGCCTTTGTTTTTGGGTTATGTCTTAGCTACTCTTATCTATCCTCATCCCAACTGCCAGTGTAAGGGAGGTTGTTTGCGGAAGGTAGGCCTTAGGGAAGAGACTGTCATACATCACCAGTTAGAAAAGGTATAAGTATTAAGTTCTGTCTTTATTTGTTCCTTAACTTTATTTTTTTTATTTTTTTAAATGTTTTTTATTTATTTCTAAGAGAGAGAGAGAGAGAGACAGCGTGAGCAGGGGAGGGTCAGAGAGAGAGGGAGTCACAGACTGAAACAGGCTCCAGGCTCTGAGCTGGCAGTCAGCACAGAGACCGACGCGGGGCTCGAACCCACGAACCGCGAGATCATGACCCAAGCGAAAGTCGGATGCTTAACCGACTAAGCCACCCAGGCGCCCCAATTTGTTCCTTAACTTTAAATTAGGTTCTTTGTCTCGGCGCCAGGTTCAATTTTAACTCTTGTGTTCTTAACCCCCTTTATTATCTAAGTCTTGGATCTGCAAGGTCCATTGGAAGAGCCTTTTGACAATATCCACAGTGCTTGTATCTTAAATCTCTTTGAAAAGGCAGGGATATGCTTTTCTTTATGAGGTATCTGTGTGCGGAATATCGGTCTGATTTGGAATATTGTGAGGCGTGGTCAATACCACCAGGCTTATTTCCAACATGAGTAGTAGTAGCAGAAGGAGATACTAGTTTTCGTTTCTCATGGCAGGAGCTGTGTAAACACTGTCATTTCCTCCCTGTGACTGTCATCCAGCGAGGCCGGTGTGGTTCCCAGCACTAAATGTCCATCAACTGACGAATGAATCAAGAAGATGTGGTTTATCTATACCATGGAATACTACATGGCAATGAGAAAGAATGAAATCAGGCCACGTGTAGCAACATGGAAGGAACTTAAGGGTGTTATGCTGAGCGAAATAAGTCATGCAGAGAAGGACAGATACCATATGTTTACACATATAGGAGGACTGGGAGGAACTGAACGGAGGACAAAGGGGGAGAAGGGAGAAAATAGTGGGGTAGAGGGAGGGAGGCAAACGAGTAGAGACTCTTGACTGCTGAGAACAAATTGAGGGCTGATGGGGATGGAGGAGAGGGGAACGGGGGTGATGGGCACGGAGGAGGACACTTGGCGGGATGAGCACTGGGTGTTATATGGAAAACAGCTTGACAATAAACTATTAAAAATAAATAAAAGAGGGATTTCACAGCAGAGAAAGACACTTCCATAATATGTGTAGAACAATTGCGTATATTTTACAAAAAAAGTGGGAGCTTACCTCATGACCCACAGAACTAAGCTTTAGTGACAACTAAAACTATTAAAATAAGAAGAATAAATGGTTAGGTTTTAAAGGCCTTTATAAATAAAAGGTTTTAAAATCCATGGAAGAGAAGACTGGGACATGTGAGGATATGAAGACATTAGGGATCTAAGGAAGAAAAGCACAGGTCAAGGGTGCTTGCCTGGCTCAGTCAGTAGAATGTACAAATGTTGATCTCAGGGTTGTGGGTTCAAGCGGCATATTGGGTGTAGAGATTACTTAATGTGAAATCTTTAAAAAGAAGTAAGAGAAAGAAGAGATCAAAAGCAATGACGACGGATCGGGTCCTGTCACCTCCCAGGCTCAGGCCGTAACCCTAGCCCTAGGCGTTGACCACCCCCTAACCCTCGCCCCGCCCCTCAGTCTCCCCAGAAGCCTGCGCCGAGGCCCGCCCCGGGCATCGGTTCTCATTTCAGCCCTCCCGGGAATTTGTCGGACTGCTTCAGCTTCTTTCAAGGCTAGTCCCCTGGACGCTGCCCTAACCCAGATGTGCCTCTGGCCCCAATGGTGAGCCGATTCCTCCTTTCAATAACAACATAGACATGTGATTTCAAAGAGTTGCAGGATTCCTCAGCATCAAAATTGGAAGATCAGAAGGACTTTCGCCTAGCTCTGCAACGTCAGCACCACTGCTGTCTGGATGCTCCCCCGAAGCCGGGTCACTCGCAGTGGCCGGCCCTGGAACCCAAACGCTATGACTGGCCCGCACCATGCCATTCCCCCTCTGTTTAGGTCTCTGGATGTACCCTGGCAATGCTGGCCGGTTGAGTGCCGTGGGTCTCTGGCTCGGGCCCTAACCATCGCCCTAGCATTCTGTCCCTCCCTTACCCTAGACCTACCCCTCAGGGTCAGCAGAACCCTGCACCTGATCATGATCCGTGTATGAGCCCTCGCTTCAGCCCTACTGGGAGATCACAGGACTGGTGCCACTTTTGCCCTGGCCTCTCTCGCAGAAGCAGCCTTACCCTAGCCAAGCCTCTGGCCCCATCGTGAGCCCACTTCTCTATCCGCGACCAGCTTGTACCTGAGGCAAAGAATATTTACAGGCTTTTCTGGCTGGGATGGTAGAACACCACCAGTATAGGTGCACCTTCTGGCTCAGTCGGTTTAGTGTCCAACTTCTGCTCAGGTCATGATCTTGCAGTTTGTGGGTTTGAGCCCCGCATCGGGCTCTCTGCTGACAGCTCCAGGGCCTGGAGCCTGCTTCAAATTCTGTGTCTCCCTCTCTCTCTACTCCTCCCCTGCTCATGCTCTATCTCTCACTGTCTGTCAATAATAAATAAATGTTTAAAAAAAAAAAGAACCAAAGAACATGACCCGTATGCCCCAGGGCCGGAGACGGCGGCACCAGTGATTTCTGGAAGCCCCACTTTAGCCAGGTCCCTCGAGGAGGCGGGCCCTGGAACCCAAACTCCAAGGCTGGCCGGCACCGTGGCATGCGCCCTCAATTCATTCCTCTGGGTGGATCACGACTTTGTCGGCGGATTGGTTCCTGGAGCGTCCCGGGCTGGGCCCTCACCCTTGCCCTGGCATTCTGCCGCACCCTATTCCTAGCCCAACCTGTCAGGATCATCGGAATCCCGCACCTGAGCCCGCCCCGCGCGTGGGCCCTCCCTTCAGCCCTCCTGGTTGGTTACGGGACGGTGCCGCTTCGGCCCTGGCCTCTCCACCCTCTGTCCCCCTGACCCTAGCCGAGCCTCTGGATCCATGGGGACCCAGTCCTCTACCAGAGACCAGATTGGCGCTGGGCCCGAGAATCATTGCTGGCTTTTCTAGCATGTACGTTAGAACATCACCAGCATACTCGCCAGGGCCGGAAACTGCGGCAACACGGCTGTCCGGAGACACTACCGTATCCAGGTTACCGGGGATGCCCGCCCTGGAACCCAAACGCTAAGGCTGGCCAGCACCGTGCATTGTGCCCTCAACTCACCCCTCTTCTTGGTCCGCTGCACTGCCGGTGGATCGTTTCCTGGATCAACCCATGCTCACGCACTACCCCGAGCCCTCGCACTCTGCACATCCCAACCCTAGACCTCCCCCTCAGGCTCCCAGGAACCCCGCATCTGGGTTTGTCCTGCCATTGGCCCTCATTTCAGCCCTTTCGGTTCATCGCGGGACTGGTGCCCTTTCCGACCTGCCGCCTCCCCAGGATGCAAGTCTATCCCTAGCCTCAGCCGTCTCTCCCTATGGGGATTCGAGGCCTCTATTTGAGAAAACCCCAGCATCGGGGCCCAGAAGTGGGGATGGCGTCTTCAGTATGGAATGTGGAACATCACCATGATCTGCACAAATCCCAGAAACCGCTGCAGGAGGGGTGTCCTGAGGCCCCACTGCAGCCAGGCTCAATGAGGAGTCGGGTCCTGGAAACGGAACACTGTGCCTAGCCATCACCGTCCTTGCGATCTGAACTCTGTGCTCTCGGTGGACCACTGCACTGCTGGCGGTCCGTGCCGAGAGCCTCCACAGATCTATTCCTAAGAATACCCTACCCCCTACACTGATCCCGATCCCGACACCTAGTCCCTCCTCTCGTTCTAACTGCACACCTAACCCACGCAAGCCCATGCACCCTCATTTCTTCCCTCCAGGCAGATCCCGGGACCAGTGCCACTTTGGACCTGGTGACTCCCCTGGACTGAATCCCAGCCCTAGCCAAGGCTCTGTCACCTTGGGGACTCCTTTCTAGAGGACACTTCTCTACAAAACTTGTGAGCTACTAACTCCTCAGCTAGAAATTTAAAGTGGCTTTTGCCCTGTAGGTACACAGACCAGTAAATCTGGCTAAAAAGTGTTGGAAGCGTTTTATGACCAAATGAGGTGTATTGTCCTTACCCTTTTTCTCTTCCAACAGCTAGGCCTGCAAGAGCTCAGCCAGGTCCTGGAGGCTGCTGGTCCTCCACTTAACTTATGGTCCTCCCCAGGACCCTGAGGTTGTCCAGGCCATGGGGATAGCGACATGTGTCTACATGGAGACTGAGGATGTCTGTGCTGAGGTGTCTCTGGGTGGTGTCCCGTCATTTGGGGACGAGGATGTGTCATCCATGTGGACACTGAGGATGGCCAGGTCCTGTCCCGTCATTCTGAAGATGGGTCTTGTTGTGCACATGGACACTGCTGTTGTCCAGGCTATGTCCCGTCATCATGAGGGATAGGTGGCATGCTGTTCAAATGGACACTAAGGTCCCCAGGCCCCATTCTCACAGCCCAGGGCTGAGTTCTGACAACCTGAGGCTTCTGAGGAGACTTGGTGGTCTCTAATCTTCTGGCATGAGCACACGGCAGCCTGAAGGGAGGCCCAGGCCCCCGCCTCTGGCTAGAGTCGCCACCTGCATGTCTGCAGGATGGCTGAGTCCTCTGCGGCCAGCAGGTGGCTGTGGTGATGACTA
>NW_024083256.1:3228-5611 GCF_003009895.1 Hyaena hyaena | reverse complement strand
GAAGCGTTTTATGACCAAATGAGGTGTATTGTCCTTACCCTTTTTCTCTTCCAACAGCTAGGGCTGCAAGAGCTCAGCCAGGTCCTGGAGGCTGCTGGTCCTCCACTTAACTTATGGTCCTCCCCAGGACCCTGAGGTTGTCCAGGCCATGGGGATAGCGACATGTGTCTACATGGAGACTGAGGATGTCTGTGCTGAGGTGTCTCTGGGTGGTGTCCCGTCATTTGGGGACGAGGATGTGTCATCCATGTGGACACTGAGGATGGCCAGGTCCTGTCCCGTCATTCTGAAGATGGGTCTTGTTGTGCACATGGACACTGCTGTTGTCCAGGCTATGTCCCGTCATCATGTGTGGGATAGGTGGCATGCTGTACAAACGGACACAAAGGTCACCAGGCCCCATTCACACAGCCCAGGGCTGAGTTCTGACAACCTGAGGCTTCTGAGGAGACTTGGTGGTCTCTAATCTTCTGGCATGAGCACACGGCAGCCTGAAGGGAGGCCCAGGCCCCCGCCTCTGGCTAGAGTCGCCACCTGCATGTCTGCAGGATGGCTGAGTCCTCTGCGGCCAGCAGGCGGCTGTGGTGATGACTAACGACTTCAAACACATATGAAGGTCCTCAGCTGGAGAGCGCAGGGTTGGGGCAGAGAGCTTGGGGGGTGCAGGGGGCGGGCTGGAGAACCAAGAGGGGCGGGGCTGAGCCCCAGGGGTGGCGCTGGTGTCCAGACCCGCAGCATTGAGGGGAGAGGGCTGGTGGAGACCGTACTCTCTTCCCCCTCTCTGAGGCTGGGCCAGGCTAGGGGCTTCCTGGCACTTGCTGTTCTTGCAGCAGGGTCAGCTCTGAGAGGTGTCTGCCAGTGCTGATGCAGCTCCTTAAGTACACCTGAGAACCTGAAATAGGAGGTGGTTTTCAACTGCTCTCCATGGAAGAGGGTGGAGGGATTGGTGGTGTCAATCAATGGATTCATCAATTTCCCCTGAACGTAATTTCCTGCGTCTCCTCCAGGTCTGACCTGGAAAAGTAGCATAACCTTTTTGCTTTGAATTTCTTACCTCAAGTGATTATGGTAAGAAATAATGAGAAAATTCCTGTAAAGGGAAACATCTCTTTAATTGACACATAGAAAACATTCAAAAGTTGTAATTATTATTCATTAATTTTTTAGAAATTACGAGGTTAGAGGAGAGAGGAAAAGAAGCAAGGATGGGAAGAATGTTGCTATTCTCATAATCAGATCGACTATAACTCAAGTTCCTTATTTGGGGATCCAAATACCCCAATTCTTTGATCTATGAGTGAAAACCACTTATGTAACATTGTGATCGTCACGTATTTTCTTTCCAGTTCCAGCAACTACACATCTACATAAAAATACATACACTTTAAAACTTTCCACCTACTGGAAAGATAAAATTCACCATGCTGATAGAATCATTTAAGGCTCTGCAGTGTCCAATAACTGTTTCTGCCTCCAAGCTATTAAACTCATTACAGAATCCTTTATCCCCTTTTAACACTATCAGTGAAGTTCAAATTCCTATCCTGCTACAAGTTCTTTCTGCTGAGAAGCTGAAGTTGATGGAGGTCAATGGAGTTGGGGATCAGTAAACAGATGTGAGCTTTTGCTCTCAGATCAAGTAACTTCTGTATTCTCTCCACATGAGCACCTTTTTTTCTTCCTTCATTAACTGAACACTGGTGAGGCATTTCTTCAGCCCAACATCTGTGATGAATTTTTTGAAAACTCGTTGGGATTTCAAACACAAGGTCTACGTATTCAGCCATTAGGTGATCTGTGAAATAGTACGAGTTACCTTTCCACAGAAAGAATGAAACAATAAATTACTTCAAGTCTCTACCATTTGCTTTACTGTGATGTAGCTTGTCTCTTTTTGCTACTCCAATTCTATTTTCAAGAAGTCTGCTTTTTAAAGTTTTTGTCAAATAGTAAAAGATTCAAATAGAATCCCATTAAAGAAAACAGAGTACAGCATAATGGAACCGTCACCAACTCCTGAGGTTTAAATTCAAGCATAGTCTTTGTCTTTCATCATCATCATCTTTTAGGAAACAGAGAAAAGCACGTATACTCACACTTCCCGAGATTATGTCAAAGACAATAATCATGGATGATTTTCTCCTCATTTGAATGGAAAGCTTCAGAAATGTTCTATATTGCCACCAAGCAATCATCATAATTGAGCATAACTGAACTATTCAAAATAGCTAAAATATAAGACGTAATGGGTAAATTAAACTGAACTGAATCCCTGTAGGTAAAGAGAATGTGCTTGTTTGGATTCCCTCTTCTGATGCTTTGAGCTCAGACCTCTGGAGAATGATCTCCTCTGAGCCAACCAGTGTAAAAAAAAAAAAAAAAA
>NW_024083256.1:0-565 GCF_003009895.1 Hyaena hyaena | reverse complement strand
GTGGGCAGACATGTGGAGCCATTCACCTCTCACACCACCAGTGGAGGTGTGGAGAACGAAAACTGCAGAAACCTTCCATAGGACCAGAAAGTCCCTCGAAAAATGAAGAGCTGTATCCAAAACCAGTCTTGTACAAGAAAGGAGTAAAGGTGCTTTGTCCAAATAGCCCAAAGCTGAGGGAAACCCAAAAGTCCAAGAACTGGTAAATAACTTATGTTCACATATTGCAATACCCGTCAGCAATTAGAGGGGGCACCTGGGTGGCTCAGTCAGTTAAGCATCAGACTTGTGATTTTGCCTCAGGTCATGATCTCCTGAGACTGAGTCCTGCATCTGAATCTGCACTAACAGCACGAAGCCTCCTTGGGATTCTTTCTCTGCCCCTCTCTCACTTGCACTTGCTCACCCTCAAAATAAACTTTTCAGTGGAAAAGAACACACTGTTCCCATTTGTAAGACTTCAGGTCGTCTCTAGCAGAGATTCCTGTGCAGCGAATGCACCAGATCCCTAGGCTCCTCATCACATCAGGTCACCCTTACTGAGCAGGCACTATGTACCAGGCAC
>NW_024083255.1:0-17987 GCF_003009895.1 Hyaena hyaena | reverse complement strand
TAAAAAAAGCTTATTACAGAATGAGTGTTGTGATTCTGATCCTGGGACTCTGCAAGGCATTTTACATAAGACATAGCAAAGGACTGGGGTCTGGGTGGCTCAGTTGGTATGAGTTTGAGCCTCCCATTGGGCTCTCTCCTGTCAGAGCAGAGTGTACTGGGGCTCGTCTGTCCCCCTCTCTCACTGCCCTTCCCCGGCCTGTGCACTCTCTCAAAAATAAATAACATTAAAAATAAGACAGCAAGGGGAACAGAAACAATACATAGAAAATAAAGCAGCTGCCTTTTCCAAAGGTAGATAGTTTCCTTTACAATCCTTTTATTAATCTTTTTTTAAAATTTTTAATGTTTATTTATTTTTGAGAGAGACAGAATGCAAGTGGAGGAGGGGCAGAGAGATGGAGACAGAATCTGAAGCAGGCTCCAGGCTCTGAGCTGTCTGCACAGAGTCAAACGCTGGGTTCAAACTCATAAACTGCAAGATCATGACCAGAGCTGAAGTCAGACACTTAACCAACTGAGCCCCCTTTTATTTATCTTTATAACCATTACTATCTGTGAGATGTTCATTTAATTCTAGGGTAGTATCAAGAAATATCCAGAAAAAGACTGGCAAAAGGACTGTCAAAGAACAGAGACCCACACATAAATACCCACACAAATACACCCAATGGATTTTTTTTGAGGTGCAAAAGAAATTCAGTGGAAGACATATGGTATTTTAACACATGATGCTACAACTTTTGGATGTCCATTGAGATGGACTATGGTTCACTGGTATTTATTTTCTTGTGTCTCTGACTTCCTCCTAAAGTGCTCTTGTAACCTGGCATTTCCCCTTTTATTCATTTCTGATACTGGTTATTTGTGTTGCCTTTCTTTTGTCTTTGTTAGTCTTGCTACACATTTATCAATTTCATTGAATTAGCTTTTATTTTCATTTATTTTCTCTATTGTTTTTACAATTTATAATTTCAGTGATTTCTGCTCTTCTTGTGTTTTCTTTCTCATTCTGCTTGCTTTGGGTATATTTTCTCTTATTTTCTAGGTTTTTCAGAGGAGACACTAAATTATTGATCTGGACTTTCTCCCTTTTCTAACATATGCTTTTAGTGCTACCAATTTTCCCTTTTTTCCCATTTTTGCTGGGTCCCAAATTTTGATATGCCGTATTTTCATTTTCATTCACTTCAATATGTCTTTTCTTCCTCCTTTAAGACTTCTTCTATGACTAATGGGTTATTTAGAAGTGTGTTAGTTTCCAAGTGTCGAGTTTTTCCTATCATCTTTCTGTTATTGATTTCTAGTTTGGTTTCATTGTGGTTAGAGAACACACTCTGCATGATTTCAATTATTTTAATTTTTTTGAAGGGTTTTTATGACCAAGATATGGACCATCTTAGTATATGTACCATGGATACTTGAAAAAATTTTGTATTCTGCTGTTGCCAAATGAAGTGTTCTATAAATGTCAGTTAGATCCTGTCAGGTGAGACTCTTGTTGAGTTCTTCTATTTATTGGCTGACTTTCAGTCTCACCTTCTCTATCAATTATTGCAAGAGTGGTCTTGAAGTCACCAACCACAATGGTGAAATTGTCTATTTCTCCTTTCAGTTCTATCAGTTTCTCTCTACCTTATTTGCAACTCTATTGTTTGCTACATCTTTTGGTGGATAGACTCTCTGTTACTAATAATTTTCTTTGCTCTGAGGTCTATTTTACCTGATATTAATATAGCCACTCCTGCCTTCCTTTAATTAATGTTTCATGATGTATCTTTTCTCATCCTTTTACTTTCAACCTTCTTTTGTATATATATATACATATATACTAAAGATATATATATATAAAACATATATGTATATGTTTTAATATATATATTAAAGATATATAAAGATATATATCTTTATATATATCACTTCATATATATATATGAAGTGTTTATTACTATATCATGTTTTTGAAACAAAACAGCATGTAGAATTGTCACCTTCTAACCCATTCTAAGAATTTTCCTTTTAACTGGCATATTTTAGGTTGCTGATATCTTAGGGATTCAGTCTATCATTTTATCTTTTGTAGACTATATTCTCCCTGGCTTTCACTCCTCTGTTCCTTTCTTCATATATTTCTGTTGACTATTTCAACATTTGTTTTAGAATTCTATTCTGAATTATCCATAGTGTTTTTGAGTGTATCTTTTTGTATACATTTTTTACTGGTTGCTTTATATACTTTTATTTATGCATAACTTACACAGTCTACTAATGTTATCATTTTATCTGTTCAACTATAGAAACTTTACACATGTTTATGTTCCTTTGTTGTCCCTTGTTATAATTATTTTAAATATTTCCTCAATACATTCAGAATAATATCAGCCAGTGTTATAACTTCTGCTTCAATAACAAACATAATTTAGAAAACACAAAAGGACAGTCTATTGTATCTAGTAATATTCTTGCTTATCATGTTCTTTATTCCTGTATGATCCTCTATGGTTTATCTATCCTTTCCTTTCTCTTTAGAGAACTTCTTTTAGCCATGCTTTTAAGGCAGATCTGCTAGTAACAAATTTTCTTAGTTTGCTTTCATTTGAGAATGTCTTGATTTCCTCTTCATTTAGAGGGCTTTTTCTGAGTGTAAAATCCTGAAATTCCTTTTCTTTCACCCCTTAAAAAATATCATGCCCCTTCCTCTGGCCTCATGTTTTGTGGTGATAAATCCACTGTCATTTGAATTGTTGTATTCTTTTTTCCCTCTATAAAGTGTCATTTTACTTTGGCTGTTTTCAAGATTATTCATTGTCTTTAGTTTCAGAAGTTGACTTATGAGGTATCTTGGAGTGGATTTCTTTGGTGTTATGCTTTGGCGAATTCACTCAGCTTCTTGAATCCATAGGCCTATGTCACTTTTCAAATTTTGCAAGTTTCAGCTATGATTTCTTTGGACACTCTTTTTTCCTGCATTTTAATTTTTTTAATATTTTAATATTTGTTTATTTTTGAGAGAGAGCAAGAGACAGTGTGAGCAGGGTAGGGGCAGAGAGAGAGGGAGACACAAAATCTGAAGCACTCTCCAGGCTCTGAGCTGTCAGCACAGAGTCCAACATAAGCATTGAACCCAAGAACCACGAGATCATGACCCAAGCCAAAATTACACACTCAACCAACTGAGCCACCCAGGTACACCAAAATGTTACATTTTAATTAATAAAAAGACTTATATTCTTCTTACAGAAACAAACTTGATCTTTATACAGTTCTTCTTTATGAGACTAACAAAGATAAACTATTGCCCTTTCCCTCAGTGATTTGCCAAATAGAGGCAGTATGGTATATGAAAAGCATAAACTTTGGAACTAAAGATTTATATACTTACTCTGCTAACTAAATTGAAACCTGAATATTTCCATAATGTTACAAAACTCTGAATCTTATTTAAACCTTCCATTTTAGCAGGCTTGGTAGGGAGCATTGCCTTGTCATTGCCAGGTAGAGGCAGACATCCAGGTGCTTCATTCAGTTTTCATTGACATTAAGGAGGAGAAGGAAGGCTCCTCATTACTGCTAGACAGAGTAGGGGTTCTAGCATCCTACATGGTCCACATTGGCACTGCATTAGAAGTGGCCTCATAACCTCTGGGCAATGATGAGGATCCTGACTCTTCACTAGTCCTCCTCTGATACAACCCCAGAAGGGGAAGAAGGGGACACCTAATTGCTATCAGATAGGGGTTTTAAGACCAGCCTCCCCACATAGGATCCGTATTAGTTTTAAAAACCAATGTTTGCTAGCAGCATTATTGACAATAGCCAAAGTATGGAAAGAGTCCAAATGTCCATCGATGGATGAATGGATAAAGAAGATGTGGTGTATAGATACATATATGTATATGTATATGTACACACACACACACACACCATGAATTATTACTCAGCAATCAAAAAGAATGAAATCTTGCCATTTGCAACAACGTGGATGAAACTAGAGTGTATTATGCTAAGCAAATTAGCCAGTCAGAGAAAGAAAAATATCATGACTTCATTCATATGTGGAATTTAAGATACAAAATAGATGAACATAAGAGAAGGGGAGCAAAAATAATATAAAAACAAGGAGGGGAACAAAACATAAGAGACTAAATACAGAAAACAAACAGAGGATTGCCGGAGGGGTTGTTGGGGGAGGGATGAGCTAAATGGGCAAGGGGAATTAAGGAGGACACTTTTTGGGATGAGCACTGGACGTTATATATAAGTGATGAATCATAGTGTTCTACTCCTGAAATCATTATTACACTATATGCTAACTAACTTGGATGTAAATTTTAAAAAATAATAAATAAATACATACATACACACATACATACATACATAAAATCTATTTCTAAATTAAAAAATAAAAATAAACCAATGTTGCATTCATTGTCATCTAGGTTCAGTTTTTTTTTAAGGATAATATTTATTGTTTGAAAATTGAAGCATGAATGAAAAGGATCAGTTTAAGACAATGTCATAATTAAGTTTCAAAGAAGTCATAGAAATCAATCATGTTATTTTCTTTCATAAGAAACACTAAGAATTGGGGCGCCTGGGTGGCTTAGTCGGTTAAGCGTCCGCCTTTCACTTAGGTCATGATCTCGCGGTTCGTGGGTTCGAGCCCCGCGTCGGGCTCTGTGCTGACTGCCAGCTCAGAGCCTGGAGCATACTTCAGAGTCTGTATCTCCCTCTCTCTCTGACCCTCCCCTGCTCACGCTCTCTCTCTCGATCTCTCTCTCTCTCTCCTAGAAATAAATAAAAATATTTAAAAAATAAAAAATAAAAAAAAAAGAAACACTAAGAGTTTCCCATTTCTTCTGGGAAAACAACTTCAGCAGTGGCAAGCAGCCTCCTCAATGATCTGGCTCCATATTCCACCGTAGTCTCATAGCCAACTATTTTTCTACATATTCTCTACATAGACTCAAGGGCATTTATCAAAATTATTCCCAGAGTATTATTTTTCTCACTACATGTCATGTGATTTAAGATGCCCTCAATTTAAAGCACTGCATTATTTTCTATAAACCAAAAAAGAAAAACGTTGTATATTGTATATATTGTATATTTGTATAATACTATCAATTTTAAGATGCATCGCAATTTCAGAAGTATTAAAATATGAAAAAACACTAGCTTAAAAGTTAATGAAATGTGATCATCATTGAGTACATACAAAAAACAATAAAAACAATTTCTAAAATGTGTAAGGTACGAAGAATGACAGCAGTGTGAATTGAACATTACTGTGACATCTGTCCATACATTCCTACCATACTTCATCCTCCTGTCCTCATTTTAGAGGAACATCATTTTGAATTTTTAAAAATCACTTCTTGCTTTTTTTATCATTTTACCACATATGTTTGTATCTGTAAGCAATGTGTCACTTGTTTTAGCATATTTTGAGCTTTACACAAATGTGCTCTTTCAGTACTCTGAAATGTACATTTTTTACTCAGTATAACCTTCCTGAGATTTATCTATACTGGCACTCTAACTCATTCATTTTTGCTACTGTGGTATTCCGTTATGTACAGCTGATCCTTGAACAACCCAGATTTGAACTTCATGGATCCACTTATACACAGATTTTTTTCAGTAAATATAAGACAGAACCATAAATATATTTTTCTTCCTTATGATTTTCTTATAACATTTTCTTTTCTCTATCTTACTTTATTATAAGAATACAGCATAGTGTACATAGAGAATACAAAATATGTGTTAATCAACTGTTTATGTTATTGGTTGTCAGGTCAACAACAGGCTATTAGTTGTTAAGTGTAGGGGGAGTCAAAAGTTTCAACTGTGTGGGAGGTTGGAACCCCTAACTCACCCACTCACCCCTCCATTATTCCACGATCAACTGTATTTTTACCACAATGTTCACAATGTTTCTATCCATCCTACTTTAACTGTTGATGCACTCAAACGTTTGAGTGTTTGCTTTGTGTGTGTGTGTGTGTGTGTGTGTGTGTGTGTGTGTGTGCCATTACGAACATGCTGCCATGAACACTTTTCTACTTGTCTCCTGGGGCACATGTTCAAAAGTCACATTAGGGAACATACCCAGGAATGAAACTGTCTGAACTAGGGTTGAACCAATGAAATTTTACAAGACAGGAAGTAGAAAGCTCTTTTCCAAAGTGTCAGTAACAATTTACCCTCCCAGAAGCAGCATGTAAATATTCCAGCTATGCCCTTAAGTTCCAACTTTCACCGTTCACTTAGTTTTAAGGTATCTAATCTCCCATACTGTCAAAAACAAAAGTCCATCAATTCTTGAGCCATCTCTTCAAAAAGTCTGTAATACAGGGATGCCAGGGAGACTCACTCCATTGAGCATCTAACTCTTGATTTTAGGCTCATGTCCTTGTCCCAAGGTCATGGGATCAAGCCATGACCTGTGCATGGAGCCTGCTTAAGATTCTCTCTCCCTCTCTCTCTCTCTCTCCCTCCCTCACTCCCTCTCTCCCCCCCCAAGCTTGTGCTCTCTCTCTCTAATAAAAAAATTAAAAAGTTAAAAGTTACAATAAATTTTTTTTACAAAGTCTGTAACATGGAACTTAGAGGTAAAGATTTTGGAACCAGACCACTCTAGATAGCACTGAAGAGTTGATCAGTTAATACACATAGTGTCTTTAGACTGGTACCTCACACATAATAAGCACAAAATAATTATTAGGTATCACTGTCATTGGTATAGTTAAATTACTTACAGAACCCTGAAAACACTTCAACATCATACTAGTATATTTGCATACGTTTCTTTCTTATACTTTCTTATTCCTCCACCCCTCCCATCTGAACTTCATTCTTCAGGAGCACTTCAGTAAATCACACTCAGATACATGCAGAGTTGATCATCCTCATGAGGGCTGCCACTGCCTCTGACATATGACCTATCACAGTGTATAATAATCATACATTTACTTCCTATCTCCCCTCCTATAATTTCAGTTATTTTGCAGACATAGTTTATTTTTTATTTCCTGGCCTTTCATAGCCCTTTAGTAAATGTTTGATAAATGAATAGGTGAATGAATAGTTATGAACAATTGCAACATCAATGGGACCTGCCTACAAGCATCTATTTAGCTTTGCTAGATAAACTGGGATCTAGTCATCTGGGATAGAAAGAGTTAAAATGTACTTACCACCTGTTCTTCTAACAAACTCTTACTAACAGAATTCTCTGGTTTCTTTTTTTTTTTTAACATCCTAGGATAGGACAGCAGACTTTAAATGTGACCTTTTTATCAGCATGCAGTCATAATAACCTTTTTTCCAGCCAACTTTGTAAATTAATGTCTCTTTATTTTCTTCTTCTATAAGAATGTCACCCCATAGCACAACTGACAAGAAAAGGCCCAGAGTACTGCAGCACAAAGTCATTTTATGGATCTACTTTTTCCTGTTTTAGTCTCATATATGTGTGTATGTGTATATATTCCATATATATATATATATATATATATATACACATACATACACATATATTCCTTTTTCAGTCTCCCCTTCCTGTTTTAGTCATATGCATGTATATATATATATATATATATATACATGCATATATATATATCCCTCTCTTTTTTTCTTTAGATTTAGAATGAAAAGATAATTGGCTGCCAAAGCAAACCTTATGGAAACAATGAATAAAGTCCACTGCCTGTTAATAGGACTGCCTTCTGCTACTTCTCCGTCATCCAGTCTTAGCCTCAACAGCTCTCATTCACACAGGATAGCTTCAGTTATTAGACTGTTATGTCTTATAATGTATTGAGTTTTCCTCCCTAGTATTGCTACCTAAGTGGCCTCAGTTTTAACATTGGCATTGGGCACTTCAAAGCAATATTTGTCCTAATTTTGACTAGGTCCTTTAACCCTTTTGACTTGACATAGAATTAAATTTGTCTGGTTGACTGGTGCTTAAAATGGAGCACTGAGAATTGAACACAATACTCTAGAAGTGATCTGAAAAGCTTACAGTGGATTATCATTTATGCATCTATTTATTTTACAAACATATAATACATCCTTGTTTTATTGTATATTTGTATTAATATACCTTAAGAATATATTTGATTTGGGGAGGTAGCCATGTCATACCATTAACAGACACCAAGTTTTTTTCATACAAATTTATTTTATGAAATTTCATCTCTTTAATTTTGAATCATCCTTGTCAATTCAACCATAAGAATTTTTAATCCATATTATTTCATCTAACAGAACTGCTATTCCACTTACATTTGAGTCACCTGAAAATTTGTTGGCACAAAGTTCTTTAAGGGAATGCCTGATGGACAATATCATTTGTGTGCCCAGAGCTTACCACAATGTCTGATAACAATAGGTGTTCCATATACATTGAATGAATTAATTCTTAAAAGAATGTATATTCTTTACTACTAAAGTCAGTTAAAAACAAAGTTCATTGACTTTCCTTAAATATCTTTCCTTTTTCCTATTTCGCTGTGTCATAAAAGGCCATAACTATCTCTAATATTATCTGAATTTTAAATGGAGTCATTTTGGACTACAGCTTTTTTTTTTCACCACCAATATCCAATCATTCATTCACCAATTCAACCACAATGATGATTGGATCAATCTTGCCCTTTCTATTCTAACAAGAAATGTTATTTCAGTCCTTCATTAAGAAGAGTGACATTAATGGCTTTTATTGCTAATGAGATACTTGTCTTGTGATATTATATAATCCTCATTACGAATTATGTCTTGACTTACTGGAAGTATGCTATTTGCAGAGTATTCCCTTTTCCAGACAAACTATCACATCAGCAAGTACATTTGCTCAAACAGCTGTACTAAGCAGCAGGAAACACACGTGCCATCACAACAGTGAACTGCCAACAATCTACTGATCATTTTCCATGTTCAGGGAAGAAGTCAAGAGAATTGTATATAAATACCCAAAATGTTTGTGCTTGCTTATGCACACACCAAATGTCATATCTATTCCACATCCATTAAGAACCAATTAGGCCAGGCTCTACACCGTTTGCAAAGATGAATGAGACACAATTCTTGCTCTCAAATTCACAGTTCTGGAAGAGAGACAATTACATCTATTGAGGAAAAAGAACAAATACCCAACATTTGGTATCGATGGTAGTAGAAATAGGTACAAAGCATAAAAAACTATGTACAATTTCTGGGACCTTTGGGGATAACATTTTAGAAAAGGTACAGAAATGTAATTAATATTCATCATGTTCCTCTTCCATGTCAGGCTTTCTGCTCTAAGTTTGTTGATATGGCTTTATACGTAATAGGAAAAGTATGAATAACTAATGTTAAACTTGTCTTAGTGAATATGAAAATAATGCTAATTTTCTTTTCAGCAAGAAAAGCTGCAAATACAGAATCAATGACTTCCAGCCAAGATGAAATAGCAAGATATACCACCTCTGTTCCAAACAGATAACAATGATGGATAAAATATGGAAAGATAAAGCTAAAGAGACAGAGCTAGGACAAGATAAATGTCTCTGTTTTAACCTGGCCTCCCAAGAAAGCATAGCTTTGGGTAAAGTCTTACTATTTTATTAGGTAGTCTAATCCTGTGGAACAGAAATGAAGGAAAAGAGGACTGAGACAGGGAAGAAGGAAAAGTCATTTCAAGGTATTAAAAATGACTGATTGATCATCTCATAAGACTGCCTTCTGAGAGGCTATATAAATGACTTTCCAACCCATGCAAGAAAGGAAGAATTTATTGACAGGCTCCCATCTCCCGTTGGTGAAAGCTTTACTACACAGGTTTTTAACTCTCTCCCAAACTCCTTCTCTCTCTCTCTCTCTCTCTCTCTCTCTCACACACACACACACACACACACACACACTTCCAGGCTATACATGCTTAGTATCATAGCATCACCTGCCTGTCTTCAATCAGGAGCAAAGACGCTAGAGATAAGAAAGTGCATGGTGAGTGCTATTTAGCCACACCTGTGTGAAGGTTGTTTGGTTTTTCCAAAGAGAGCTGGTCAATGAAGCAGTGTCTGAGGGTAAAAAGAACAGTTGAGAGTCCCAAAGACAAGTTATAACAAGAGGATCTAAAGTGTCTATGCCTAATAGGTGTCTGGTTATACCTTCTATAGACTGGAAATGCAAAGTAGTGAACAGAGCTAAATTCACGGTCTACTGAGCTTGGCTCTGGCACAGACAGTGACCTCCATCATAAATGACAATGATAATCACAAAATACAAGATGGTGTTTACCCTTAGGGAAAGAGAGAAAGAAGGGAAACAAGACCAGGATGAAGTTAACAAACAATTGAACAGTCACCATCATGTTTAATTTCTTCAAAAGGGCTTTAGGGGGAAAATGTCAAAATACTACACTTGTGTAAAATTGAGTGTTGGCTACATAGGTAATTGCTATATTCCCTTAACTTTTTATATATTTGAACAATAGCTTAATGAAAATATTCAAGAAATTAAAATACATATGATCATTAAAGTGGTAGTGATCATCTTAACATTACTAATTACTTCCACTTGGAATGTGCTGTAAGTATGAGTCTTAATATTGACGTGTTTTAGTTGAAGATATTCCCCTCTTCTATTTTGTGAAAAAAAAATCAATATGATTTCAAGAGTTCTATCCTGTTAAAATACACTAAGAGAATCAGGATATCTTTTTGCAGTACATTTCAAGCCTGAATCACCTTTTCTTTGAGAGAGAGAGATAAAGACGGCATTAGGAGAGGAGGGTCAGAGAGAGAGACACACACACACAGAATCCAAAGCAGGCTCCAGGCTCTGAGCTAGCTGTCAGCACAGAGCCAGATGCAGGGCTCGAACCCACGAACGGTGAGATCATGACCTGAGCCGAAGTTGTACGCTTAACTGACTGAGCCCTCAGGTGCCCTGAGCTTGAGTCACTTTTGAAGATGCCATTAAAAGTAGTTTGAGAGTCCATAAAACTAAAGGCAACCGACAGAATGGGAAAAGATAGTTGCAAATGACATGTCAGATAAAGGACTAGTATCCAAAATATATAAGGAACTCACCAAACTCCACACCCGAAAAACAAACAATCCAGTGAAGAAATGGGCAGAAGATATGAACAGACACTTCTCCAAAGAGGACATCCAGATGGCCAACAGACACATGAAATGATGCTCAGCATCCCTCCTCATCAGGGAAATACAAATCAAAACCACACTGAGATGCCACCTCACACCAGTCAGAGTGGCTAAAATGAGCAAATCAGAGAACTCTCGATGCTGGCGAGGATGTGGAGAAACAGGCACCCTCCTACACTTTTGGTGGGAATGTAAACTGGTGTAGCCCCTCTGGAAAACAGTGTGGAGTTTTCTAAAAAAAAATAATAGAACTCCCCTATGACCCAGCAATAGCACTGCTAGGAATTAACCCAAAGGATACAGGAGTGCTGATGCATAGGAGCACATGGACCCCAATGTTCATAGCAGCACTCTCAACAATAGCCAAAAGATGGAAAGAGCCTAAGTGTCCATCAACAGACGAATGGATCAAGAAGATGTGGTTTCTCTATACCATGGAATACTATATGGCAAAAGAGAAAGAATAAAATCTAGCCATGTGTAGCAGCGTGGATGGACCTTGAGGGTGTTATGCTGAGCGAAATAAGTCAGGCAGAGCAGGACAGCTACCATATGTTTGCACGTATAGGTGGATTAGGAGGAACTTAACGGAGGACCATGGGGGAGCAGAAGGGAAAAAATAGTTGGGGAGAGTGAGGGAGGCAAACCATGAGAGACTCTTGAATTCTGAGAACAAACTGAGGGCTGATGGGGGGGGAAGGGGGAGATGGACATGGAGGAGGGCACTTGTGGGGATGAGCACTGGGTGTTATGTGGAAACCAACCTGACAATGAACTATTTAAAAAAAAAAAGAACAAGAAAAAATTGTCTCGCATACAGGTAGGGTTGGGAGGACTTATCTTGGAAAGAGTAAACAGCCCACCCACACACAACTTCTCAGGGAAAAAGGAATTATAATGTCAAAAATATGAAATGACTGTCACAAGTATATAAAACCAAGTCTATAAGTTGTGAAATAGAAGTTACAGATATATTCTGAGACTATAAAAAGTATACTTCTTTTAATAAAAATTCAAAACATGAAAAAAAAAAAGTAGTTTGAGATGTACCTGGCTGGCTCAGTCAGAAGAGCATGTGACTCCTGATCTTGGGGTCATGAGCTGAAATCCCAGTTAAAAAAAAAAAAAAAAAAAGTAAATGAACTTTTTTTAAAAAGTAGGGGGAGGGGAAGTTTGAAAGGGTGACTTGTATGGATCCTTTTAACCAGTCCTTCCATTTTTACCTAGATAGTATGCAGTTTGTCCTATTTATTCATGCATTTATTTAGTACAGAAATGAAATGAGAACCTAGAACATCAACTCCAAGTCTTTGCATTAATGTGTATAAGTGAAAGGTGCACTCTCCAAGAGTGCTTTGATGTCATTTTATTTGGAAGCAGAAGTACAGGTGTGAAATGACTCCTCCAATCTTAAACTTCTTCACCTCCATGCTTTACTCTAAATCTAGGTACCATTTCTTCCTTTCCCTCTCAACTATGCACTTCAAAGAACAAGCTGTCAGCTCTGCTTACCAGCTAAAGAGCAATGAAATGTTTGAACACTGCTGTTGAACAGATCTCATAGTATATACTGACCATTTAATTGCACCAGTCTCCTTTGGACACCCCAAATCAGATTATCTTTCTCAGTAGAATACTCATCACACTTCTCTTAGTGTTGGACAAATCAATCTCACTGATCTCTTCAGGCTTTTTCAGCTAATCCTTGACCAGGTCTGAGGCAAGATTACTTTAAGCCTCTTTGACAACACAGGAAAACCAGAACTGTAAATATAATTAGTGACTTCTTCCTACATTTTCTAGGAGACATTTCCTGCCCTGGGAGACTGAATGCTAGAAGCAAGCAAAGTAGGAGGGAGGAAGGTAGAAAGGGAGAAAACAGCCACAATGAAGGATAAAGTCTGAGTCCCATTGCAATGATTTTCAAGCCCTTTGCAAAAGTAATTGAACACTGTCACGCCTGGATTATTTGGCACTGAGAGGAGAGCATTTTCTACGTTCCGCTACTATATAAACAAAATTATTTTCAGTAATAATATTGAAATAGAATGAGAAATCCCCCAAAAAGATACAAGGTCAGTGAACTTCTCTTTTTTTTAAATTTTATGAATATATAAACATACCAGTTTAAGTGAATTTACATAAAACTAAAATGTCTAAACCTACTTAATCATGCTGATGCAGTGTTTTATTTCCTTGGTTAGTTCTTTACTTTTAAAGCAACTTACAAATATAAAACTTGAGGGCCCCCTCCCCCCGGGTGGTGCAGGTGTTTAAGTGTTCAACTCTTGATTTCTGCTAGGGTCATGATCTCACAGTTCGTGAATTCGAGTCAGGCGTCAGGCTCTGCACTGATAGTGCAAGTCCTACTTGAGATTCTCTCTCCCCCTCTCTCTCTTCCCCTCCCCGACTTGCACTGTCCTCTCTCTCTCTCTCTCTCTCTCAAAATAAATAAACTTCTAAAAATTGAAAAATGTCAATGTTAGAGACATGATTTGAATTCAATAAAACATTTCTTTTTTTAATGTTTATTTATTTCTGAGAGAGAAAGAAGGTGGGCAGGGGCAGAGAGAGAGTGGGGAGGAGAGATGACATGAAGCCAGTTCTGTGCTGACAGGAAAGAGCCCAATGTGGGGTTCAAACTCACAAACTGTGAGATCATGACCTGAGCCAAAGTCAAACTCAACCAACTGAGCCACCAGGCACCCCTAAATGCAATAAAATATTTCATGTAAGAACTAAAATTTGCATTTGCCAAACAGAAATATTACATCTCCCAGTCTACCTTATTTTAATGTTTAAACTTTAAACACAAATGAAAGCTCCAAATTGTCATATAAATGATAAAATTTAAATAATTCAAATTCTAGTTCATCATCTTTACACTTGCTGTGCCACCATTGTTTGTTTTTAGTTGATTATTCAAATGCAGAAATATATATTCTCAGAAGTTGGGGACAAGCTGTGCTCCAAGCAAGCTAGAAAAAGGCCAAACCTTTACAAGAAACTCTGGAAACAAGGGATATAGCTAATTTCACATATATCCGAAGCCAACTGTGTAAATGGGACTATTCCATTAAGAATTAAATACAGAATACAATGTTTATTAAGGATAAGTATAAAAACATGATAATATGAAATTTAGAAGTTAAGCCAAATATATATATATACATATTTTAAGGAGGAGTATTTTATCATTGACATTTTTAGTTGCCAACGCATGGTGATAATTTTAAAAATAAATTTTCAGTTAGGTTTTTTAGTGTTGTTAACTTTTTTACAAACCATGCACCCCTTATTCCCTGTTTCTAGAAATTTCCACTGTTCTACCTCCAATCTTGGCCCACCACTGCAGATGAGTAGAAATTTTGGTGGGTTTGGAGGTTTTTTCTTGAGAATACAAGAAAATTAATACTACAATGGAGATCAGATACCAATGGCTACACTTTGATCAATCCATCCTAATCTAACAAGTGTCAAGCTTACTGGAAGCAAGTATATTGACCAGCTTAGAGTTCTGAATAAACAACTAATATTTAAACAACTAATATTACTATTAAATATAGTATTTTCATATATTTACATTGTATTTTTCCAAAGTTTTGCAATGAACATGCTACTTTCATTGATACTTATTTAAGATAAAAATAAGTTCATAAATAAAACACACCAATCTGAAGTCTATTCAGTTTAGTCCACAGTCTCTCTTCTGATTTTTCTTTCACATTTTGGGAAAACATGGCAATATTACTTTCCACATAAACACAGAAGAGTTTCTGCCTGCCTCTATGTCCAGAGTTCTGGGCATTTGCAAAATCTGCCTTGCTGACTATAGCCAGAAAACCAGGACTCCTTGTTATAATTTGTATCGTAACTTTTGTTTTATTAAAAATATGCAGATGCGCTCAAATTGAAGTATGATAAAAACAGAAATGCAAATGCAAAAACAAATTAGGTATAGGAAAATCTCGTGTAGGATTCCTGTCACACACAGAAAAAAAGTTTAAGCTCGTTGGTCTCTGGGAACATTCTTGAACTAATTAGGTATGAGTGGGACTGGTAGAAAGATTGGGTACTTAGAAAAATGTTCAAAGATATATCTATTATTCTATCTTTTAAGCAGTAGCTCTTAACCTGGGATGCACATTGAAATCACCTGGAAACCTTAAAAAAATTACTTATGCCTAACTTCCCCAAGTGATTCTGCTTTAATTGGTTGGAGGGGCAGACCGGCCATAGGAAACATTAACCATCCCTTGCCCTGACAGTAACTTGCCTCCAAGATTAAGAACCACTGCTTTAGAAAATTCCCCTCTGTTGTTGCTGGCTCTTTAGTGACGGCTACAAATTTTCTCTTTGGGAGAAACTTACATGAAGCAAGCTGGTGAAAGCAAGGAGATGTAGAAACTATCCTGAAGCTGTGTCTACTTACCAAACCCACAAATTTTACTTATGCGATATTATCTGGAGATGATTAAGGGTGTTCTTTCAATTGGTGAAAAGCAACTCCTGTTACTAACCCTGCAGAGAATTTGGACTCAGGCAGATCTCGTCTTGCATTATGACCGTGGGGGTCCATGGCGGTGTACCACTCAGGTTTCCCTGCAAGAGAGTCTGCTCACAAGATCACAGGGGACTGGCAGCCTCTTGCTGCCCACACATTTGGATCCAACTTGGGGCTCACAGCATCCATGCTTCCCTTGGGTTGCTCTCAGCCGGTGATAGAGTATGGCAGGAATACCAGAAGTGGGCCATTTCTACCCAACACAGGACTCCTCCAATGGGCATCTTTGGCTCAGGGATTCCATGAGGCACTGACCTCGCTGAAACTTTCTCAGAACACCTGCAATTTGAAGCTCTTGCTACCAAGACCCCCTTCCTTTTCTCTCCTTTCCCAGATGTCAGACCTGAATCATGGTCTGAAGACTCTCCTGCTCCCTCTCTTTATCTTTCACAGCATTTCCTTCAATAAGCCTCTTGCAAATCTAATTCTTATCTTTGTTTTTATAGTTCAGAAAACTCAAACTGATACATGACTCTAACATCACTCAATATGAGACAGTAAATGACTTTCCATGAGCTTCAGTTTCTTCATCTCTTAAAATGGAAAGTTAAAACTATACCAGCGAACAAGGTAGCCAACTACCTGGAACACAGAAGGAAGTTAATAAATATTAATATCTCTTTTCAGCTTTTAAGAATGAGTAGTATATTTCCCGGATATCATTGAACATTTTGTTCTATCATTTCTATCATTTATGTTTTATGCACTGTGGCTGGCATAGGGTATAGCATGTGATGAACAGGATAAGGAGTATACAAAAGCAAAGGAATTTGTAAAACAGATAAATATGTGAGCTGATGGATGTGTTCACTAACTAGATGGGAGCAGTCCTTTTACAATGTATACATATGTAAAATCATCACAATGTGTATCTTAAATATTTTATAATATTATTTGTCAATTATATCTCAATAAAGTTTAAAAAAAGAGGTTTCTAACTGTTTAACATAGTGCTGGAAGTCCTAGCATTAGCATTCAGACAACAGAAGGAAATCAAAGGCATCAGAATTGGCAAAGATGAAGTCAAACTTTCACTTTTCACAGATGACATGATACTCTACATGGAAAACCCAACAGACTCCACCAGAAGCCTACTAGAACTGATCCATGAATTCAGCAAAGTCACAGGGTACAAAATCAAGATACAGAAATCGGTTGCATTTTTATACACCAGTAGTGAATCAACAAAAAGAGAACTCAAGAAACTGATCCCATTTACAATTACACAAAATACCATAAAATACCTGGGAATAAACCTAACTAAAGATGTGAAAGATCTGTACAACAAAAACTAGAGAAAATTTATGAAGGAAATTGAAGAAGACACAAAGAAATGGAAAAACATTCCATGCTCATGGACTGGAAGAATAATTATTGTTAAAATGTCATTACTACTCAAAGCAATCTACACATTCAATGCAATCCCTATAAAAATTGCTCCATCATTTTTCTTAAATCTAGAATAAACTATCCTAAAATTTGTATTGAATCACAAAAGACCCTGAATAGCCAAAGTAATATTGAAGAAAAAAAATTTTTTTATTCAAAGCAGGAGGCATCACAATCCCAGACTTTAGCCTCTACTACAAAGCTCTAATCATCAAGACAGTATGGTACTGGGGAAAAAAAAAACAGACACACAGACCAATGGAATAGAATAGAGAACCCAGATTTGGACCCACAAATGTATGGACAATTAGTCTTTGACAAAGCAGGAAAGAGTATCCAATGGAAAAAAGACAGCCTCTTTAACAGATGGTGCTTGGGAGTCCTGGACAGCAATGTGCAAAAGAAGGAAACTAGATATCTTTCTTACACGATACACAAAAATAAACTCAAAATGAATGAAAGACCTGAATGTGAGACAGGAAACTATCAAAACCCTAGAGGAGAAAGCAGGAAACAACCTCACTGGCCTCAACCGCATCAATTTCTTACTTGACACATCCCCAAAGGCAAGGGAATCAAGAGCAAAAATGAACTATTGGGACCTCATCAAGATAAAAACCTTCTGGAGAGAGGGCAAGATGGCGGAGAAGTAAGGAGCTCCGTACTTGCACTCGCGCCCATACATCACACAGAAAAGATCCAAAGACATTGGAAACCTTACAAAACCTGAGAGATTGGGAGAAAAAGGACGCAGAATCCACTGAGAGAGCCTTCTAACGTGAGTGCGAACCGGGGAAGATAAAATCGGGCCGGGATCGGAGACTCCAGGGTGGGAGGCGACCCCCCTCTACCCTCTACGGGGAGTGAGAGGGG
>NW_024083254.1:0-18198 GCF_003009895.1 Hyaena hyaena | reverse complement strand
AGGCACCAGCACAAAGAAGCAGTTTGTGTGCTCAGCTCCCCCCAGGACCAGTTGGCGTGAGGGGACCTGGTGTGCAGGTATTTGGCAAGTACGGTCTTTCTATGCACTGAGCGGAGGTTTTCCCCCCTCTGAGTGGAGGTTTTCTGTTTCGGACTCTCTCCTTTTCCCCTCTCACTCCCCGTAGAGGGTAGAGGGGGATTGTCTCCCACCCTGGAGTCTCCGATCCCGGCCCGATTTTATCTTCCCCGGTTCGCACTCACGTTAGAAGGCTCTCTCAGTGGATTCTGCATCCTTTTTCTCTCAATCTCTCAGGTTTTGTAAGGTTTCCAATGGCTTCAGATCTTTTCTGTGTGATGTATGGGCGCGAGTGCAAGTACGGAGCGCCTTACTTCTCCGCCATCTTGCTCCCTCCTGTGTTCTATGATTTTAAGATATTAATAAACCAAGGCTTTAGAATTTAGGTAAAATTTCAAGATTCAAGTATATATGGAAACAGAATTTTAATTTCTACTCTCGTATGCCATTGACTTTCTGTTTTTAAATTTTATTTTCTGCTTAAACTTATTATTAAATATCATTTTCTTAAATTCTTTGAATTAGCTTAATATATGATCAGGAGAAATGGGATCTATATCAGTTTGTAACATCAGTATACCCTAAATTAACACATTTTGCTTATATATTTAGAGAGAGGCAGAATTACCTGATAAGTATTTCTGAGCCATGGTTAGAAGGATGATTTGTGGCTACCTACACACAGCTGTAAATAATGACTCATACATATTGGGAAAGTTAATTTCTTTTTTATTATATAATGGAACAAATTTCAGTTTGATGCTATTAATGTCTTTAATGCTTGGAGGCCCCAGGTAGCTTTTAATTTCCCTTTTTGTAGATAACAGAAATATGGAAACAACTGAATTAATTGTCCAGGGTTGGGCAACTAGTAAGTCATAGAGAATAGACTAGAAATGGGGTCTCTTTGACTTCAGTGCTACAATTAGTTTGGGTTGTTTTTGTTTTTGTTTTTGTTTTGAAGTTTATGCCTACTTTCTGTTTATGACTATGATTCAGATTCCTATTCAAGAAATGATAGGATATTTCCTTACTACAAATCTTTATTTAATTAGAATTTTTAGTCAATTGGAAGGAAGATATCCAGTGAACTATATCTATAAGAATAGGTTGATCAAGGTATGATTGCCATTCCGTCTGTTGCCATCTATTCGCGTATTCTTCTTCGTTATCACAGTGGGCTGAACCTCTACACTTTTGAGTCCCAGGTTGCCATGTTAGTGGGAGTCTGGATATTTTGATTAATGACAACTCTTGGTGGGAGATTGAAGGAAGTAAGGAAGGGATATGACAGATAATTTATTTCATTTTCTGTCTCAGAAAGTATTCCTGGCATTAGTCATGTGCCTCATCTGGCTGCTACAGGTCACACTTGTCTTAACCTTACGTTTTTTTAGATCATACTCACATGGTGTCTTGAACCTGGTAATGGGGACTTCTCACTTGCCCTTCCACATTAACTTACTGCTATTACTAATCTCTGAATAGACCATCGGCTTCCGGTTTACCTTCTCACGTCCACCCTCATAGAAATAAGCAATTCCTGGATTTATATTTTCTCTATTTAAATAGTGTCATTTTATTTTTCTTATAAAACAAAATGTCCAAAGGTATGATGATGGTTGATACATAACCCTATCTTGATTGTTATATATGAACTTCGAAAACAAGTGATCTAGGAATCCAGTTTGGGCTACACTACTTCCTAACTATGTGACTCTTGGACATTAAAAACAATTAAGTTTTACTTTTTTACTACATAAAATAGAAAAACTATCTCTCATGGTAGATGCAAAATTTAAAGAAGAATAAAATGCATGTGTAACATTTTGTACAATGCCTGGTAGCTAAAAATTATGTTATCTTTGGTTGTTGTTCTTATATCTGTTGTGGTCCTTATTGTTAGTATTATTGAAGTCTCCAAAAAGAATGTGACTTATGTCCTTCTTTGCAAAAGTTTTCCAGTGTGAAGTCTTATTTTATTTTCCCAATTTTATAACAAAAGTGAAAAATAAAAACAAAAATTTTCTTAACATATTCCAAATAAATAGTAAATAACACTCATAGAGCATGTATAACAGGCTGGCTACTGTTCTAAGTGCTGAAAGGTAGAAGAATATGCCACCTCAAATTATGCCACTTTAGCATGGGATCATTTTGACCTAAAGACACTTAATGACACAGCAGATGAAAGAAGGAATGCTAATCTTCCATTTTATTCTGAAAACAGGGGATTAAAAACTGCTATGTGCAAAATGCCCTTTCTGTGCCAAGAGAAAATAAATATTTTTGAGGAGCAAGTCAAAGCCAGGAGAACTCTATGCAAATAGACCTTGTGAGAATAATTTGAATTTTTGTTTAGCCTTCCTGTATATTTTAGTCACTTTTCCACAATTGCCTCTCTTTGTTCAATCCTGTATATATTCAGATTTTCCCCTTTATGGGTTTTCATTTCCTTATGAGGGCCCCTACATGATATAAAGCATGTAAGTGTGTGCGCTTTTCTCCTATTAATCTCTTTTATGTCAGTTTAATTCTCAGACTCAACCAAAAAGTCCTATGAAGGTAGAGGTAAACTGCTGCATTCACCCACAGTGCTTTATGAATTTTGGTTCATTTACTCATCACCATGATGCTATGGACATAGGTACTATTATTGTCATCCTGATCTTGGCAGGAGGAAAACGAGATTTAAAGATTTTAAGTAACTCTCAAGTTCACAAGAAGCAGCAGTGCATGGTTTTGAACCCAGGGAGCCTATGTCCAGAATGTGAGTGGTAAACAGTCTGTTTATTGTCAAACCGAAGTATTTTGAGGGAAAAGAAGAAAGTGAAGATATTCAACTGCAACTCTTTAAACAATTGACAAACAATCTGAATAGAATGGCTTAACCCTGCAGCTAAAGAAACTATCTTCAACTCTTTTCAAACTAAGGCTCCAGTGAAAAGATGTGTAGAGCCTTTTTCTTTTCTGTTATTTCTTTATTTAATTAATTTTTAAGCACTTACATATATTTTTTTTTTCCTTTGGATCCAAGTACTTTTCTTGTAATAAGTAATTCAATTTAAGGATAAGCCATTGAGACATAATAATCAAATTCTCTAGAAAGTTTGGTATGAATATGGTTGAAACTTTTTCTGTGTCTTCTTATGTTAACCAGTAGCCTCAATCTCCAGGGGATTAATGTATTCAACATCCTCTAAAAGATATTCTAATGTATTTTCTGTGTCTGTTTTAAGACCCTAAAATACAAACTTCTTTTTTTATCTCTCTTTTTTTGTTATGTTTATTTTTGAGAGAGAGAGAGAGGGAGAGAAAGAGAGAGAGAACAGGGTGGGGGGCAAAGAGGGAGACACCGAATGTGAAGCAGGCTCCAGGCTCTTAGCTGTCAGCATAGAGCCCAACACAGGGCTCGAACTCACAAACCGTAAGATCATGACCTGAGCCAAAGTCAGATGCTTAACCGACTGAGCCACCCAGGCATCTACTAAATTACAAACTTCTATAAAAGGTACATTTTTTTGTCCATGAAAAAGCATTAACATATCGTTTTGGAGTTGCATAATAATAACATTTAACTCAGTAAGGTTGGAATATAAAAATACAATTCATAATTTACATTATTGAACCTTAAATTCTATGTGGTGATTTTATTACTATATATGATCAGGAAATACTATTTTCAAAAGGAAAACTATTTCAAATTACTGTCAAATTTAATTTGAATATTCTACAAGGTAATCTTCAATAAATTATAAAGACCATTATGAATCATGAATATTTTTCTGGACATTAAGTAGAATGTTGTTAAATCCTTTTAAAATTTAAAAATGAAATGTAAGTATCCCTTCATAATCTATCAAGATATGAAATCGTTCTCTTTCTTTGCTAAGCTTATTTCAATTTAAGCAAAGTCAGTGTTCAAGAAAAAATAAAAATTTAAAATTCAATTGAAGAACAATTTCTAGGTGATCAAATGCTTATGCATCTTGAATTAGAGACTCTCCTACTGCAGAATGCCTTCCACAGGGTGTTACTTTTTGAACACCATAGTAATTTTAAAATCACCTTAATAAAAAGATAAGGGGTAGGAGCAGGCTCTTCTTTTTGCTTTAATGACCTTGAGTAACAGAATAGAATGCTTAAAAGGAAACAGTTTGGAGTTATTCAGGAAAGCTTTCCCAAAATACTGATTAAAATATGCTTAAGGATTTGGTAGAATTGCCACCATTTACCAATCTGTAAGAAGGAAGTAGTTTGTATAACTATTTCTAAATAGATGGTGCCCGTTTCCACAGGATATGTGTTACAACCTTTAGCAATCTTGATCCTTTGGCACAGCCAATAATTAACATTACTTGTTATAGCAGCCACCATTTACTGAACACCTATTGTGTACCAGGAAGAGCTAAGATTTTGAATTGCATTATCTTATTTACTCCTGGTGACAACTCACAAGGTGGGCACTGATTTTATACCCTTTTTAGTACAGATGAGCACACTGAGGTTTCCTCCAATTAAGTGGCAGAGGTGAGATCCAAACTCCTGTCCATCTTATCTTGACTACCACCAGATCCAGCCTCACTAGGCAGGAACTCTGTAAATATCTGCACATAAGGAAACATTGTTCCTCTCTCTGCTATCATAAACAAGAATGTGGATATTCATTAGTTATTCATCTTCAATATATCCATAAAGGTAAAAATAAAGTACAGACCTATGTATATCATTTACCACTATTTTATGCATAAAAAGAATAAAGAAGAACATTGGTGTGCTTGTTTGCACATGCTTACAAATTCTCCAGAGCTTACATGAGAAACTGGTCACATCAGTTCCCACCAAGGAACGGGACAAAGGAGACACGTTACTTTTTTTTCCTTTGTCCATTTGAACTTTGAACTGTGAAAATGTATTGCATTAAATATGTAACAAATATATATTTAATATTTAAGGGGGAAAAAGGAAAAACTAATAGAAATTCTCCCATAGACCAGTCATAGACTGATCACTTCATGTTATCACATGCAATTCTCAGAGCAACTAAAATGTACATTTCAATTTCTCTTTTTACAGAGAAGAGATTGAGAAATGTTGAATCAATTTTCTTGGATCAAACAACCAGTAAGTGGTAGAGAATAAACTTGAAACTATTTCACTTAAATCTATCTGACTTAAAGGATTATGCTCTTTGTACTACCTTAGTTTATTAGATCATAGCTTTGTTTCAGTGAATGATTATTATAAACATCATTGAGTTTGGTCAGTATTCTGAACTTGTTTTAAAACAAGTCCTATTGTATCAATTGAATAAGTCTGCAAAAGAATTGACCCAGATGGATGGGCATATTTTCCCAATAGGAAAGCAACAGGTAGAAAGGTGAAATCAAAATATAATTAAGATTTGCTGTGGCCTGCATAACATGAAACAAGTGATTTGTCTTTTTCTTGGTTTTAAAATTGATATGAGAACTTTGGATTAAAAATTCACTTCAAAATAGTATTTAATCCTCAATTTATCCTAATCCCCAATTTGCTTTTTGTGCTGAACTGGTTATCCTAACTACATTTAGGTACACATTTTTCCACAACAAATATAATATGTTAACTGCTGGGAGCCACACTGGCTTTGCTGGATGACAGTCACAGCGAGGAAATGGTAGCATTTGCACAGCTCCTGCCATGAGATAAATGAAAACTGGTATCTCCTTCTGCTACTACTGGCTCATGTTGGAAATGAGGCTGCTGGTATTGATCAGGCCTCACAATATTCCAGATCAGACCGATATTCCCCACACAGATTGCTCATAAGGAAAAGCATATCCCTGCCTTTTCCAAAGAGATTTCAAATGAAAACATTGTGGATAATTGTTAAAAGACTCTTCCTATGGGCCTTGCAGATCCAAGACTTATATAATAAAGGGGGTTTGAGTCTGGCCCTGAGACAAAGAGCCTAATTTAGACTTAAGGGCAGATATCCACCCTCACCCAATTGTTTCTGCTTGGAGCACTAGCCGCCCCCACCCCCCCCAAGGCATTTGTTATCAAGTATTTGGAGTGACTTATTCTGGCCTTGAATATGCCGATTGCTCCCTGTGGAGGAACCTATTGAGGAACTTCTTCTTTTGTGATTATGGGAGCAGAGGTGTTTCCTGAAAGACCTGTTTGACCCCTGCTCACAGAGAAGTAACTTCACCCTTTTATGCTAAAAACATTGTCTGATATGCTAAAGATGCCTTCCTTCCCCATAGGATAAGCATCTAAATCACCTATCTCACTATTGATAAAGGTTATGCAAGAGTCTTCTACAAATCTATGTTCTGGGAAATTCTTACATATCAAAGAAGTTTGTTATCAGAAATCACTGTCTAAGGCAAATGCCACTTCTGTGCCATCCCCCAAACAATTATAAAATAAAGTTGAGCCCCAGTCAGAGCGGAGATGCCTGCCTGGTGATCAGAAAGACTCTCGGGCCTCTCTCATCCCTCCCTCGCTGACACCGTCCATCCTTCAGGGACCTCTGGACCCCGGCTGGAGCCAGCCTCCGACAGTTAACCTTTAAAAAACATATTTGTGTTATTCTTAACATTTCCCCCCATTTCTTCAGAAAAATTTAAACCTATGTTAAGTTTGGTTAAAGAAAATAAATTCTAATAAGTTTTTCCCAAGATGTAATTAAGGTAAATCTATCAGTTGATGTTTTTGTATGGGGGGGGGCGAGGTACATTTTTTCAGTTTGTCCTCTGAATAATTAAAACTGAAATATTTTTATTATCCTTTTCTTTTTAATTTTTTAAAAAAATTTTAATGTTTTTTATTTATTTGCGTGCACATGCGCGAGAGAGAGGGAGAGAGGGAGAGAGAGAGAGACAGCGTTAGCAGGGGAGGATCAGAGAGAGAGGGAGATACAGAATCTGAAGCAGGCTCCAGGCTCTGAGCTAGCTGTCAGCACAGAGCCTGACGCCGGGCTTGAATGCCCGAACTGAGAGATCATGATCTGAGCTGAAGTCGGCGTTTAACCTACTGAGCCACCCAGGCGCCCCTAATTTTTTAAAATATTTATTCATTTTTGAGAGAGAGATAGAGTGCAAGTGGGGGATGGGCAGAGAGAGGGAGACAGAATCCCAAGCAAGTTCCAGTCTCTGAGCTGTCAGCACAGAGCCAGAGGTGGGACTCGAACCCACCAGCTGTGAGATCATGACCTGAGCCAAAGTCTGACGCTTAACCGACTGAGCCACTTAGATGACCCTTTTATTACCCTTTTAATGAAGAGAAGGATAGAAGAGAGAAAGAGACAGAGACTGACTTTAGTTTCCATTATCGAATATTAAAAAAAAAACTTCAAGCACATTATTATAAGTGTTCTTATTGTGAGAACACAAAAGCTTTCACTTATGAGGACTTAATGCAAGCAACAGCATATTAAACCAGGGAAATTGAGAACTTAAGGGCAGAAGGAGTAGAACTGAGAGAACAATAAGCTTTTAAAAATGTGTTTAGCTTGTTATATAATGAATATGTTAATTATCTCCTCCCTTCCAGTCTCTCTCTTTCTTCCTCTCCCCCCTTCTTGGTGCTCCTTTGGGGTTTCAGTTTTTGTTTGTTCCTTTGTTTATTTTGGAGAGCTAAACCATCACCATCACCACCAACAGGAAAAATCCTTCCAGCGTCCAGGTAGACAAAGAATATGACCTGTTCTGGCAAAGAAAATCTCACCATGGTTCCTCAAAACTAAAACCAGAAGTCAGAAACATCAATGGAAATAAAAGGATCACCTTCCTTCAAATTCAGTGAATAGTTACAGAAGCAAAGTTTATTATTTCCCCTTAAGTATTTATTCTTTGATTAATGGGACTCTCATGGTAATAGAGGGGATTTTTTTTGTTTTGTCTTTTTTAGGACAAAGCAATTTAAGAGAGGCCATGATACAATGACATTTAATGCAACTCTTTTTAAACATAAGGCAAACTATAATCAGGTGATAGAAATAGTCGTTTGAAAGAGAGATTTGTTTGTAATACATTTTAAATATTTATTTGAGGTTAACATTTCAACTGATCTTTGTTTTTATTTGACATTCTCAATATTTTCAATCTTTCTCTACATTTTGTCACTATTTTTTTTTCTCATTCTACTTCTCATGTACTTGGTTAACATTAGGCAAGAATTTTCCCTTAAGTATTCAAATTAGAATTCAGAACTAATTGAAAAGCTTTTTATCAAAAAATTCAGACTAATCTCTGAATACATATTCTTTATCATTCTTTATCCCTGAGAATTCCTTTAGAAGTACAGTTTTGGGGGCACCTGGGTGGCTCAGTCAGTTGAGTTTCCAACTTTGGCTCAGGTCATGATCTCACGTTTCATGGGTTCTAGCCCCGCATCAGGCTCTGTGCTGACAGCTAGCTCAGAGCCTAGAGCTCGTTTCGGATTCTGTGCCTCCCTCTCTCTCTGACCCTCCCCTTCTCAGGCTCTCTCTCTCTCTCTCTTTCTCTCATAAATAAATAAAAACATTTTTAAAAAATTTTAAGTACAGTTTTGATGGTTAAAATAATTCAATTTAGTGGAATCAGCAATTCACAAGTTTTTAAATTTAACTATTCTTTTGTTACAATCTTAAAAAATTAATGTTTATTTATTTTTGAGAGAGTGAGACACAGAGTGTGTGCAGGGGAGAGGCAGAGAGAGAGTGAGACAGAGAATGCAAAGCAGGCTCTTTGTGGGCTCAAACCCACAAACTGTGAGATCATGACCTGAGCTGAAGTCAGTGCTTAACCAACTGAGCCACCCAGGTGCCTCTCCTTTGTTACAATCTAATTTTGTGATTGAGTTTGTTTTTATTTTTTATTTTTTTATTTTTATTTTTTTTAATGTTTTATTTATTTCTAGGAGAGAGAGACAGCGTGAGCAGGGGAGGGTCAGAGAGAGAGGGAGTCACAGACCGAAACAGGCTCCANAACAGGCTCCAGGCTCTGAGCTGGCAGTCAGCACAGAGCCCGCGCGGGGCTCGAACCCACGCACCGCGAGATCATGACCTAAGCGAAAGTCGGAAAGTCGGACGCTTAACCGACTAAGCCACCCAGGCGCCCCTGAGTTTGTTTTTAAATGAGAATTATAATACCACGTTTAAGTGGCCTAATCAAATCTTAAATATGGTGTCAAATGTTAGATAAAGCCAGCATTTCTTAGAATCGTTTGTATTTTCATCAACTTTTGTTTCACATGACTTTTTAAATGCCTAATTTAAGAAAAATTCTTCCTAAAATTTGTAAAGATATTATAAATAATATGAATAAAGCTAAACCTTTTGATTATCATGCCCTATCAGAGTCTACCCCTGTGTCCTCCTAATGATAAATGCTTGCACTTTAGTTTGCACACAGTAAGAGAATATATCAGTGCACTATATGCATTCATATATACACATAAAAATATAAAGAACTTTTACAAGTTTCACATTACTATCATTCAAAATGATACTACTAAATGTAAATTTTACTTTTACTCAGAAATATATTTTGTAGTACTAGCTATTTAAATATATATACATATTTTTGAATGTCACAGTAAGGCATTCTCTGTTGCTTTAAAGCTATATTTATAGGGTACACTTTTTCTCTCAATTACACATTTAAGATAGAAATGAATGGTTATAGAACTTGTATACTTTTAAATTTAATAGAGAATGACCAGGCCTTTAGAAAGTGGATTCTGCATTTATTCATGAACATTTCTGTTTCCTTTCATCCTTGTCAATATTTGATTTTATCACACTTTAATTTCAAATTTTCCCCAATTTATTGTACCTGTCATTTTGATGAAATTTGGTTGTTGGTCTTATTACATGTGAGGTTGAATACCTTTACATACATTTATTCGTTATAATATGTATTTTTTGTTTTGCAAAGTGTCATAGTATGCATTACCTCAATTTTTACTTAATTATTTCTTAATTACAAAATGATAGGAATTCTTTATATATTTGTCATACTCATTTTTTGCTCATTATATATAGTACAGATATTGTTGCTTGCTCTAAAGTTTATATTTTTCATTCTTTAATATGGATAACTATAATGTATTCATTTTGATATATATCAATTTTATTTTTGTCGTCAACCCTTTTATTTTATTTTTATTTAAGAAATTGTCTTTAAACCAAGGTGATTAAAATATCCTCATGTTTTCTAAAACCTTTAGTATTTTCCTTTTCATACTGAGGCCTGTAATCTTTTTAAATGTTTATTTATTTATTTTAAGAGAGAGAGAGAGAGAGAGAGAAGGAAAATGCACATGCAAGATCAGGGGAAGGGGAGAGAGAGAGAATCCCAAGTAGGTGCCATGCTGTCACTACAGAGCCAGATGCATGAGACTCAATCCCATGAACCATGAGATCATGGCCTGAGCCGAAATTGGGAATTGGGTGCTTGGGGCACCTGGGTGGCTCAGTTAATTAAGCCTTGGACTTTGGCTTAGGTTCTGATCTTGAGGGTCTTGAGTTCAAACCTCATGGTGGGCTCTGTGCTGACAGCTCAGAGCCTCCAGCCTGCTTCAGATTCTGCATCTCCCTTTCTCTGCCCCTCCCCTGCTTGCACTCTGTCTCTCTCTCACAAATAAATGAAAACATTGGGGAAAAAAAAATCAGACGCTTAACCAACTGAGCCACCTAGGCACCCCTAGGCCTGTAATTTTTTTACAATTGAGTTTTGAGACTTAAATTTCACTTTCCCCCATATGGATATCCTCTTATGCCAGTGCCAATTTTCAACTTTTACTGTATTTCATTTTTTTAATGTTTATTTCTTTTTGAGATAGAGAGAGACAGAGCATAGGCAAGGGAGGGGCAGAGAAGAGGGTGACACAAAATCAGAAGCAGGCTCCAGGCTCTGAGCTGACAGCACAGAGTCCAATGCGGGCCTCGAACTCACAAACAGTAGGATCATGACCTGAGCTGAAGTCGAAAGTGTAACTGACTGAGCCACCTAGGTGCCCTGATGTATTTAATTTTTGAACTACCTTTTTCCTCATACCCCAACAATAACCATTGATGTTAGTTTCTTATATGTTTTTTCATACATACTTTTAATACATATAGAAGCAAATAAAAACAGATTTTTTCTTCAGCTACTTTTATATAAAATGTAGCATACGTTACCTACTGTTCTTTTATCTAATAATATAACCCAAAGGATTTTTATATTATAAAAAAGATTGTTTTCATTATTTTTAGTAACTGCACATTATTATACCAGTGTAATTAACAGAAACTTATATCTTTTTGCACTGCTTTGCAGTCTCTGTCAAAAGTCACACAAGGACCAATGTGTAGGACTATTTCTTTCTTCCTTCGAAATTAAATTGATTTATTTTTAATCCCTGCAATAATATCCCATTCTCTGAAGTACTGTAATTTTGAAATGATTTTGAGCAAGGGCTTTTATTATTTAATTAGATGTTTAATGCCTACATCAAATGTAATTACAATCACTTTTTCACTTCTGGTATTTATTTTTTATTCTTAAATTTGCCAGAAATGTAACAAATTGATATTCTTTAAAGTAACAATTTTTGCTTTTTATTTGTCCTATCTATTTTATTTATTTTTCTAATTCGTTAATTTCCACAATTAGGTTCTTATCTCTATCCTTCTTACTCATTCATTTATTTTAATTTGCTTAAGCTTTTTTTCAAACTCTTTAAAGTGGTCAATTTGCCCGTTACTTTTCAGCCTCATTCTCTTCCAGTGTTTATTTTATTTTTTAAAACACTTTTTTAATTTATGTTTGAGAGAGAGAGAGAGAGGCAGCGTGAGCAGGGGAGGGTCAGAGAGAGAGGGAGACACAGAATCTGAAGCAGCCTCCAGGCTCTGAGCTAGCTGTCAGCATAGAGCCCTACGCCGGGGCTCGAACCCACAGACTGTGAGATCATGACCTGAGCCGAAGTCGGTCCCTTAACTGACTAAGCCACCCAGTTGCCCCTCCAGTGTTAATTTTAAAAGCATGACTTTCTTTCTATACACAGTTTTAGTTGCAACCCACAAGATAATGCTGCATTTTCATTAAAATTCCATTTAAAATATTTTCTAATATATTTTATGTTTTCTTTGACCTAGGGATTACTTAGATCTATAAATCTTCAAACACATAGTGATGTTCACAATTATATTTTATTACAGAATTTAACTTAGTTGCATTATGATTTGTAAACATTTTCTGTACACTTTCACAAAAGTTTGATCCTTTGAAACTTGTTGAAACTTTATTTTAATATTCTAGCATGTGATTAATTTGTATAAGTATTTTTATGTGTGCTTGAAAAATATATAATTTTGCAGTTGCTGGGGGTAGAATTCTGAATACGTTCCTTAGGTCTTGTGTCAGTCAAGTTCATCAAACCTTTTATCTTTCCTAAAGTTTTTTCCTTTTTTACCTGCTACTGTGAGGCTTTTTTTCTATTATTGAGAAAAATTATCACTTGATTTTGGATTTGCCTATATCTCCTATTCCTTTAAGTACTTTTTAAGAGATTATGTTACTAGGTGCATGCAAATTTAAATTTGTATTACCTTTCTGGAAAGTTAAACTTTTCTTCATTATAATAATTTCCTCTTTACCTCTGCTATTTTTTTCTTTTTATGATAATTGCTTTAAGAAAAACTGAAGCATAATATACATGTAGAAAAATGAATATGTTCTTCATATACAGCTTGATGAGTTGTCGCAAAGTGAACACACCCTTATAGCTACTAACCAGTTCTGGTAATAGAGCATTACCAGAGTACAGAAGCCCCACTCAGACTCCCAAACTGTTTATACCCCCTTCCAAAGAGTAATCATCATCATATCTTTGACTGGTTTTGCTATTTTTATTTTTAAACTTTATATACTTGTTTTTGGTATTTGGCTTCTTTTTCTCATCATTATAATTGTTTATGTATCTGTTTATTTATCTGTTCTCCTGTCAATGGACATTTAAGTTGTTCCTACTTTGGGGGATATCATGAAAAATGCTGCTATGGACATTGTAATACATGGCTTTTGGTGCCCATAGATACATATTTCTATTGGCTATTAAATACAAGAGGACTTGCTGGGTCTCTGATTATTTTCCCCCACCTTAAATTCTAATTGTCTTTAAAATATCTACAAAAAGATATATTCTCTATCCATATTTAACTTTTTTTTCCATATTGTAATGTTCAAATTTTCTGTGCCCTCTGTGTTAGATATACCTCTTCCAAACAGCATATAATTGAATTTGGTTTTTAGCAGAGTCTGATAACCCTTTTCTTTAATAACAAAGTATTTAGTCTGTTCACATTTAATCTAATTACTGCTATATTTAGATTTAAGTCTATCATCTTATTTTGTATTTCTATTGGTCTCTTGAAACTTTTTTCTATTTTTTTTTACCTTTCATTAAGTTGATGTAATATTTTTATCAATTAAGTTCCCTAATATCTATATATTGTCCTAAATGCAAAGCAAATGTTTTATAAGCATACAAAATTGGAAACTGTGGTTAAACAGGGGACTAGAACTGGGTTGAAAGATAAAGAGGAATTTTAAATTTTACTCTATATGTTTGCTTTGATTTTTTTTATAATGGGCATATATTTTTTACCGACTTTCTGAAACCAGAACTGCAGTAATTCTGCTAAAAGATAAATCTAAGAATACATTCAGAAATAAGTAGATTTTTTTCCATTAATACTTTAGACTACCACTTCAGCTTTTCCGCATTTATCCACTTACTCTCAGGCCTAATAGCATAAATATAATTTACATAGCAAAAACATTCATAAAAAATTATATAGAGTTTACGTTTCTTAACATAGCAATGAGTGTTTTCTTTGCAAAAGGACTTCCTGAGGTTCTTCAGAAGGAGTCTTCAGAGTTATATGGAAACCAACTTGACATTAAACTATTAAAACAAACAAACAAACAAACAAAAAACAACAGAAGGAGTCTTCAGAACTGCCCTGGCCTTTGTTTTCACTAAGGTTTCATTAAGTAAATGACGAGCTCATAATAAATATGACAGAGGAAAAAAGACTAGAATAATGAAAAGATCACAAAATGAGACGGGCTGTTTGTTTGTTTGTTTGTTTGTTTGTTTTTGACCTTTGTCAAGTCCTAGCATATCTGTGGGCCTCAGTGTCCTCATCTGCAAGAAAAAGTTGGTTGATTTTAAGCATACTACCCATCATAAGAACACAACAGTGGAAATATTTTAAAGACAGTTAGTCAAGTACGACCTAGAAATTCTGCCCCTTCCTAGTTGTGTGATTTTGACACAGTTACCTGACTTCTCTGGGATGTGTTTCTCTTTAACAAAACATGGGTTATTCTGAGGGATAAATAGTAAAGCACTGGGGAAAAACCCAAGTTCTGTTCTATAGCACAATTACTATTTATTTTCATCTTTCTAACAGATAGTACACATGCTATTAGTTTTTACTTCTTACTGATATCTTGAAATTGTATAAGTTTTAAATTAATGCTATGGGACACTGATGTGATATATTATCATTGGGGCACCTGGGTGGCTCAGTCTATTGAGCATCTGACTTCAGCTCAGATCATGATCTCACCAGTTGTGACTTTGAACCCTGTGTCAGGCTCTGTGCTGACAGATCAGAGCCTGGAACCTGCTTCAGATTCTGTGTCTCCCTCTCTCTGTCCCTCCCCTGAGCACATACTTTCTCTCTTAAAAATAAATAAACATTAAAAAAATTTTAATAAAGTATTTTATTATCTAACCTGGAATTTACAAGGATGCCCCCTCCCCACATTAATAAAGTGCAAAATATGAATATGTAATATAAAATATCTTTTTACCAAACATATGAATCCTGGGGCACCTGGGTGGCTCAGTCGGTTGGGCAGCCAACTTCAGCTTGGGTCATGATCTCACAGTTCATGGGTTCAAGCCCCTCATCGGGCCCTGTGCTGACAGCTCAGAGCCTGGAGCCCATCATCAGATTCTGTGTCTGCCTCTCTCTCTGACCCTCCCCTGCTCACGCTGTCTCTCTCCCAAAAGAAATAAACAAAACATTAAAAAACCAAAAAACATATGAATCCTTCAATATCCATTACTCTATATTAAGAACGTAAGAAGTTTATACATTTAAATAGTGATATAGTCTTATAAATGATATGTAAACAGTATATTGACAAAGACAATAAAAAGAATTAGGAAAAACAAAACCAAGCATAAAATTGAATACAAAATTACTAGTGTCTAGAAAATGTTACTACCATCTTTAAGGCTGTTTTACCCAGGTCGTTTCATATTTTGTATTATAATGTCACAATTGTAATAAATTTTACTATAAAGTGGTCAATATCACATTTGAAGGTCATTTTGGTAATTGGAAGTGAGAGCCTCCCAAAGTGAAGGCAATTGGAAAGCACAACATTTTACTTTCATGAATACAATGATTTAGTTCTTTGACCTCTAGTTGGTTAAGCATGATATATAGTAAAACATTTCACTTCTGATATATGCATGTGAAATCCCGACAAGAGTTAAAGGCAGAGTGCACATTTAATCTCCTGGCATTCCTCACTCCGCTTGAATAATCGCTAAAGTTACTTTGAAGTACTTTAGAGGAGAAAGCGAGTAAGAAAAAAGAGAAGTAAAGAAAAAGTAAAGAAAAGAGAAATCAGAAGGAAAGAAAGAAGAAAGCAAGGAACGAAAGAGAAAGAGAGGGAAGGAAGAATGGGGAAAAAAGCCGTCCATTTGCTTATTTTCCTTTCTGCACAAATGGCATGCTAAAAGAAAAAAAAATATTTTGAAAGGCTTTCAATGTAAACAGGGACAGCTGTTTTAGACATTGTAACATGTGCAAGTTTGAAAGACACATCATGAAAAAAAATATTCATGGTGAAATGTCAATTTTATAGCTCTAAGAGAGAGGTCCTACGGTTTAGAAGTTAAAAGTGAGTTAACTCCTTGCTTATTCGAACATTAAACTGTCAGCATGGAAATAAGTTTAAAACTTATGATGGTCTGAAAATGTGGTGCTAAATGAAGTCTGAAGACCTATTAACCTGCCTGAGATGTAAACCAGGAACTATTACACTCTGCTGTTCGGCATGTATGCAAGTACTTTAAAGTAGTGTGCAAGCCATTAGGAGGTGAGGGATGAAGCTGAATAGTATCTCTCTTCTCCTAAATGTAGTGATAATGCTAGCTATTTTGGGTATTCCTTTAGGAATTGCATGCCTATAGGAAATGATATCCAGTACTTGCTTGAAAACGATGACTTTATTTTTTTTTATTATAGTAAGGCAGAACTGACAATCATTTAACAAGTTGACCAATAATCAGTTTTTCCTTTGTTTTAGATCTGCACTGCATTTAAAGGGAAAACTTAACATTTGTAAACATACTTAATATGTAGATGATAAACACTTTGGATCTGCATTTTTGACAAATTATTCATTGTGTTCATAAAATATTTTAAAGAATGGTTCCTTAAATAAAGTATTGAGACTTGATGAATATGAAATAAAAATCTTAAAATCCAATTAATTTGGTAAGGAATTTGACCATCTTTCCTTTTGCTATTAAAATATCAGTCCTTCCTTTTTCAATATTATGTCGAGTATAATTTTAAAACGTTTAAGAGAGATATTTTATCAATTATTTTAAACTAACATATCAACCATGTATATTTGTTTCACAATTCAGCAAGATGGAAATGGGCTAAATCCAAATTACATAAATTGGAATAAGCTTAACCCTTTCTGCCTGAGAAAATAAACTTTGTTATGAAAATATCCTTTTCCTAGATATCCCTGTTTATGGGCTTTTAAATCCAAGTAGGAAAACAATAACCATTTTTATTCTATGAAACTGTCAAAAATACATTTTTAAAGGATCACATCAAAATATTTCTGGGTTTCTCACTCAAGCTTCTCTGTTACCTAATCTAGTGGGAGGGCCTACAAGCATAGTATAGAATACTGTTAGCACAATAGCTGTTAGAACAAGAAGGCAGTGGCTTGTTCCTTACTGAGTTCATAACCAACCTGTAGAGACGAGGTGATGGAAGCAAGGAAAAGATAGTAAAGATCTATTAACACCTGGCATCTAAATATGTGATACATACAATGCACACTAGAAAATGTGAGAAGGGAAAAGATCAATCTAGGCCACAGGGGTGTTAACATAATTCGACTTGAAAGAGAAACAAGATTGAATGGTTGTCTCCTACACGATAGACAAGGAATCGACCTGTGATTTCATTCGGTTCAGAAGGTTAAGATATTACCAACTATGAAAATGTGGAAAGACGCTCAGTAACATCTGAGCTTTGATCTTGTACTTTGTTCTTTCATGTAAGCAGATGCAGTAAGTGGCAGCAATGCTGAGTGCAGGCTTCTTGCTCCTCACTCTGTACTCTCCTGGTTGCACTCTGACCCTAAAGACAGAGTGATGCTGGTCAGACATCTGTTCCTGTCTACCTCCTTTTAATGCAGAGTGCACAATAGAGTCATGGATGGCATTACACCATTTCGATGTCATCATGGAAATGAAAGTACGCTTTATTGCTTCCCTCTCAGATTGTGGTCCCCAATCAGCAGCATGAGCATCACTTGAGAGTTTGTCAGAGATGCATATCTCAGCCCCTGATCTCCAAGCACCCCCAAATATAAACAAATATAATCATTTTTGTTTATCACTTACTCTGTTATTATTCACTCTTCAGTGTTCTCCATATTTTTATACCTCACTTGGAGTTCACAGTAGGTTTTACTGAGGACCTGAAAAATTCAATGAACTGGTAAATTGGGAAATATTTGTTTGGATTGACTGTGTGCAAAGGTGATATACTGACTTCATGTGATCCTTTGACATTAGTTTCAGTCTTTGCTACATCACAGATCACTGAAGTTCTCTTCTTTGCTGACCTTGGTTTTATAATCTTTGCTATTTCCCTTATTCTCCTATAGTCTTATTATAGCCATTCTCATTCTCTTTTCCCCATACGATGTTTTCCATTTAAAATTATCTTTTAATAGGGAAGGGGGCAAGATGGCGGAGAAGTAAGGAGCTCCGTACTTGCACTCGCGCCCATACATCACACAGAAAAGATCTGAAGCCATTGGAAAC
>NW_024083253.1:3465-18612 GCF_003009895.1 Hyaena hyaena | reverse complement strand
GATGAGTCAGGGCCCCAAACCTTTGGCCACAGTTCACCTTCTTTATCTCCTTGAAGAATCTCCTACAAAGACAGTCACAACATGGGTTAGGGCTTTGGCATAGGTACTTGGTGGGCATGTTAGTCAGTCCAAACAAACCCTAAGTCTAAAAGAATTTTTTGGGAGCAGTAGTCCTTGTTTTGTGCGTGAACGGTACTAGAGACTGGTGTGGGTGTGTCTGAGAACCCCCGCATCCCTGGAGACGTCCATTCAGACACAGACCCAGGAGTAGGAGCCAGCTGCTCCTGCAGAGTACAGAGGACACGGCCCAGGAAGCAGCGTCAGATGCACATGTGTTCTGACACCTTTGTCACCTCCTCTAGACAGATAGGGGTGGTCACAGGCACCAAGTTTCAAGTGTACTCCGCATGTAAGATGAACGTTAGGCACACGCTTCTCAACTGTCCAATACTGGTAAAACGCAGAAACTATCAGAACGATGGGAGATTAGAGGCTGTCTGACAAGCAACGGATTCTCTTCCTTTTGGTGCGATGTTTAAAATCGTACGTTGTGACCCAGCCAAGTCCGCTCCTGGCTCGGGAGAGGCTTGTACACAGGCGTGCCACAAACATGTGCAAGATGTTTAGAGCAGAACTAGATGTTTAGAGGAGAAAGAAAGAACTGTAAAGAACCCCACACCAAATGTCCATTGGCAGGCAACAGATAGGGAAGACGTGCTCTCTTCCTCAAATGGAAACCTTCTCAAAATGGAAACCCAAAATGGAATTGTGAATGAAATCAACATCACAGAATGTGGCACACAAACCAATCCTAGTTTCCTAAAGCACCCAAACAAACAAAACTAAATGATATACTATCTGAGGAGACATCCATATATGGTAAAAAATAATAATAAAAATAATAAACAAACGAATTAATGAATAAATAAATAAAAGCAACAACATCATAAATACAAACTTCCAAGGAGCTATACTTCTCAGAAGGGATGGAGAAGGTCGGGATATGGGGTGAAGCATGTTTGCATATTGTAGGATGTAAGAAACATTCTAGGTCTTATTTGGGGAGTTCAGTGCACAGGCATCTACTTTTATCTCTTGCGGGACAATGAGTGTATGCATGCATGGAATATCCTGTATCTCCTACTGTAGGTAAGAACACACATTGAACTTAGAAAAAGTAACAAAGGAAAATGCCAAAGTTGAAGAACGATGTCAGCAGCCACTTGCTGTCTCAAGAGGCTACATTTTAGAGCGGTTTTAGCGTCCCAGCAAAATTGAGCAGAAGGTGCAGAGGGCACGCATGTACTCCCTGCCCTCACGCAAGTCCAGCTTCCCTACTATCAACAACTCACACCATCTTACAATGGACGAACCCAAACGGACCCATCTTGATCCTCCGAGTCCATGGTTTACCTTGGGTTCACTCTTGCTGTTGCCTGTTCTATGGGTTTTCACCAATGTGTGATTGATCCACCGGGAGAGTATCGCACAGAGTAGTTTCACTGCTGGGAAAGGCCTCTGTGCGCCACCTCGTCATCTCTCCCTCCCCACTGATCTTTTTATTGTCTCTGTAGTTTTGTGGTTTTCAGAATGCTACACGGTTGGAATCATACAGTGGGTATTCTTTCCACATTGGTTTCTCTCACTTGGTTATATGCATGTAAGTTCCCTCCCTGTCCTTTCATGTTAGCTGTGAAGTGAGGAGCCTTCTGAAAGCTGAGGGCTGAGTGGGAGGACTCCAGGTCGCTAGCTCCTGGTGACACATCTGAACCCTGGGGATGAACACCTCCTACAACTGTCCGTGGAGACAAACAGGTGACCGTGCAAGGAATGAGAATGGGATTGGCATGGGGCCTTTTACTGGCAACACTGCATGCTTGACGGAGCTATTTCACAGAGTTCTAAGAAAAAAAATGATGCTGTGTCCAGAATGCTAGACTCACTCACACTTTTTATGGAACGGGATCACAAAATAAAGGCACTCATTGGAAATGCAAAGACTCAGAAAGCTTACCACCCCGAGAAGTTTTCCTTTGCAATTTGTTTGAGAATGGACTCCGTGTAAATGGACAGGGAATTCAAGGGGCACCAGCATCACCCGGGGCCATGGACGGGTGTGAGTGAGAGAGGCCTGTGCTCCGGCCTGGGAGGACAACAAGTCCCAGTGAGGACAGGATTTCGAAGTGTTGCATAGGACTCCTTCAGGGAGAAAAACATTTTCTGAGTTCATGGCATGGTTCTTGAGCAGAGTCATCTCAGGGAGGAGGAAATGGTATCCTGACTCATTCTGATAAAATGACACTATGCCACTTTCTCTTCCCCTTCCTATTTTTCTCCCAGATTTCTTTTCATTATCTTTTCCCTTAACAGACGCAGATTTGGTGAGATAGGTAGCTTTGTGTCTCCCTCTGTGTGAGTCCAGCCACTTCATTGGAGTCTTGCTGAAGATCAAGATCATGATCAGAATTACTACTGGTATAAGCAGAAATCAAAAGCATAATCACGGTATAAATGTTAGAAACCTTGCTGGCTTTCTAATGGTCCTTTGCAAAAAGCAAAGAAGATGAATGTAGAGTTCGACAACAGGATAAGAAGCGGCAGGTGTGACCAACATGTTGACGAGGACAGAGCAGAAACAATGCTGTAAGGACACAGGGATGGTGGCTTAATACTTGCCAAGAGTGGCAAGGCAGGAATCCTGGCAGGTGGTACAGAAAAGAGAATGTGTAACTACCTAACAGTGTAACGGAAAACCAAGGAAACCCTAAAGCCGGATACAACTGGCAGAGATCTGGAGTGTGGAATCTCCCAAGCAGCTAGGTTCTTGGTCCTTCATTATGACCTGAATTCTATTTAAGACAGACACACCGCCACAAAGAGTCAAAAGTGGCTACCCGTGAGGAACAGGGCTCGGATAGGGCTGACAGGATTTTACAGTGAATTTTCTAGTCTGTCTTGTCACGGGTCAACACGGATCCTTTCGTTATTCAGAGTTTCAAATTGAACTCTATTTGGTTCAACGTGCATGAGAGCCGCACTGTAGGCAAGGAACTGACCGTGGACTGCGGAGCTCCACACACACACACACACACACACACACGTTCGAGAGACTCCACTGTGTACACACGCCTGCACCTTTGGAGACTGGTGTCAGCTCCAGAGCCCACGATCCCCACCGCAGTCCGGGGCAGTGTACAGACACCAGGCTCCTGTGGGGTCTCCCAGGGGCTCTTAGAGACCCCCCACCTCCTCTTCCTCAGGGGAGGGCGCACATGCTACCGTCATTTGCTCTCCCTCTCCCTCCTGGGCCTTGCTCTGTTTCGATCCCTTCTGACTTTCCTGTGTTTCCTCCTTCAACCCGGAGCCTCCAGCTGGAGAACTGCGTGCCCTGTGGCTGGAGGAGCGTCCTGCGCGTGCAGGCAGAGGGTGGTCCGGGAGTGGAAAGAACCTAGAACCGGGACGAGTCCAGAGCCCAAGGCGGGAAGGCGAGGGACTGGTAGTGCGCACCTCCTCCCTGCCCGGCCCACGCAGGCGCAGGCCTGTGGCCGACGGACGGGGTGAACTCACAACTTCCAGATACGCGGCCCAGCTGCACAAAGACGGGGGGAGAGGAGCCGGCCTGCGCATCCTCGGGGAAACGGGCTTGGGCGCCCCCGGGGCTAGAGGAATAACAGGCACCATCGCCGCCCGTGCCCTCAACCGTCACCCTCTTCCTACCGCTTCACCTCTGGCCCCAAAGGGCCAGCGGGGCCGCAGCCGGCGAACGGGGCGGGAGCAGGAGGCGGGGCGGAAGTGCGAGGCGGGAAGGGCGGGACAGAAAGTGCAGCGAATGGGCAAGCGGAACGGGACGGGGCTGTGGGCGGGGCCGGAAGCGGGAGGAGTGCGGAGGGATGGGGGCGGGGTCTGAGGATGGGCGGAAGGAAGGGAGAGGGGCAGCAAGGGGGTCATAAAGGCGGACCGGAGTGGGGCGGGGCCGGGTGGACCGAAGGCCGCAGGATGGGGCGTGGCTAGGGGAGGAACACGGTCTGAGGGAACCAAGAGGGCGGTGGGGCGGGGCGGAGCCGGTAGCCGACCTACAGGCAGAAGGGAGCGAGGGCGGGGCAGGGGCTGGAGCGCTGTCTGAGGGTGACCAGAAGAGCGAATGGGGGCGGGGCCGGGTACCGAAGGGCTGGTGGCCTGAAAGCGGGCAGTGATTCGTCGCAAGTCCGTCTCTCACGATCCCGCCACCCCCCACCCCTTGGCTGCCCACCACCCCGCTCACCGCACCGTGCGAGGGGGCTCGCGCGAAGGCGCGGTTTCTCCCGCCTCAGCTCCTGGAAGGTGAATGCCCGCGCCTGGCTCCGTGGCTCCCGGTCCGCCTGCGTCCCCAGACTCTTTGCGGCTCCTCCTCCCCCGGCTCCTCCCCGTATCCGTGCGACCCCGTAAGTCCCCCACCGTCCGCTCTCCTGACCCCCAGTCCGACCCTCTGTCCCCTTCCGCTTCATCCCTCTGAGTCCCACTCTATCGCCTTTCGTCCCCCAGGCTTTCTGAGGCTCCTTCCTGCCCCCCCGCGGTCCCTTCAGTCCGCCTCTGGCCCCCTGCAGCCTCGTGCGCGTCCTCAGACTCTGGGGCTGCAACTCTGGCTCCTCTCCGACACCCTCCTTCCCTCTGCGTGCACTTCCTTCCCTCTCCTTCCCCCTCCATCCCCTTGTATCCCCCTCCCCCACCATCCCCAGACTCTGCAGCTCCTGCTCCCCCTCTGGCTCCTCCCCATGCCCCTCCTAACCTCTGTATCCCCTTCAGTCCCACTCAGACCCCTAGCATCCCCCTGTGTACCCAGGCTCTCTGTGGCTCCTGCTCCTCCCCTGGTTCCACACTGTCCCCTTCTGTCACCTTCTGTCCCCCTCCATCCTGCTGTGGCCCCAGACTCTAGGCAACTCCTTCTCCCCCTCCCCCTCCCCCTCCCCCTCCCCTTCCTCCTCCTCCTCCTCTGGCTGCTCCNTCCCCCTCCCCCTCCCCTTCCTCCTCCTCCTCCTCTGGCTGCTCCCTGTTGGCCTCAGTCCCCCTGCATATCCAGGCCTTCTGTGGCTCCTGCTTCTCCTCTGGTTCCACCCTGTCCCCTACAGGCCCCCTCTGTCCCCTGCATCCCCAGACTCTCCGTCGCTGCTGCACCTCGCTCCTCTGACCCGTGCTGCGAGCTCCTTCACCAACGCAGCGCTTCTGGACCCGGACCTTTCTGCAGGGTGCTTCTGTCCCCCAGGGAACACACAGCCCCAGTGTCCCTCCGCAGGGCCTTCACCAACACCAGGCTTCTCCCTGTCCCCAGGGCCTCAGGCAATAGCGGCCTCCACCAACTGAAAGCCCCAGCCAGGGGACCAGCCAGCACCACCCAGAGCCTGGGCCTTGGCTCCAGGGAGCATCCCTAATCCGTGACAGTGCAACCAAGGGCTCCGATTCTGAGTGGCTCAAACCAGGCTGTTTACCTTCCAGTTGCTGAGGTCAGAAATCCAGGAGCAGGGGTAGGTGTCTGGTCCTGGGTAGGGCCTCTCCTGACGTGGTTGTCAAGGCGGCAGCCGGGATGCATCTCCTGGAACCTGGCCTGGGGCTGAAGGACTTCCTCCCAAGATGGTGCACATACATGGCCGGCAGTCATTGCAGACTGCCTAGGTTCTCCTCCGCGTGGTCTAGGATTCCTGAGGGCCTCCCCAGCAGGTTCAACTTTATATGGCTACTACAGAGAGAAGAACAGAGACACACACAGAGAGAGAGAGAGAGTGAGAGAGTGAGAGAGAGAGAGAGAGAGAGAGAGAGAGATTAAGGAGACAGAGAGCCAATGAACACAGAGGGTTTATGAGACAGAAGCTGCAGACCTGTCATCACCTCATTTCGGAATTCTTGGACATTTCATCATTGCCGCCATAGTCCATTAGTCACTCCCGGGAACGGGATTCTACAAAGCCATGAAGATAGGAGATCATGGTGGAGATCAGCTTAGAGGTTCCCACCACTGACCTTGCGGCAGGTCAACATTGTGTTTGTATTTGTCTTGGGCCCCACTCCTGCACTGAGGAGGAGGCTCTGTATCAGAGGTTCTGATCGCTCACTGATGATCTCTCTGGTCTTGGAAAGCTTTTCCAGGTTCCCTCCATATGTGCTAAGCTGTGTGGTCTCGCACCTCCCGGTGGACCTCCCCAATGCTCAGGCTACCTGGTGCTCGGTCCAACCTGCTTTTCTTCTTGACGGAGCTGGGGCAGGCTCCAGTGGGGTGGGCTTTTCTTTACCCGCCGTCCTTGGGGTTGCCCAGGATGGGCTGGTGGGCAAGCTTGGGTTCACTGGGAGGACCTACGCACCACCACCTAGAGCTATTCTTAGCTCAAAAACTCTCTAAGCACTAGTCTCAATCATCTCCCTCTTCCCTCATTCTCTGGGGATCTCAGGATGCAGGAACAAAGCTTTCCACGGGACGGACTTCTGCTTCCTGAACTTTCCAAAGGGGACATGTAACAAGCTGAGTTGGGAAAGAGAAGGAGAGGCAACTGTGTCTTGAAGGCCCCCTCTTGAATGCAGGTCTCTTGGCCCCAGACCCGTGTCATCTCATTGCATGGACAATTTGAGCAGGACACCCCCTTTTTCCTAGAAATGTTATACATACGTATGAAACTAACCAAAGACGTAAAAGATACATACCATGGAAAATGAGAAGATTTCAGAAAGAAATTGAAGAACACACAAAGCCGTGGAAAAACATTCCAAACTCACATATTGGAAGAACAAATATGGTTAAAATATCAAAAGCACCCAGCAAAGTCAACACTTTCAGTGCAATCCCTACCAAAATAGCATGAGCATTCTTCACAGAGCTAGAATAAATAATCCTGAAATATTTAAATCATTTCTTGTAGTTGTGCCCCATCTTCCCATAGGCTTTCTTTACTCTTTTTTCAATATTAACTTTTTTCCCCCTCTTTCCTCATCTAATGGGTATTTTTCAATCCTATATTCCATATCCTATCCTCCACGTTGCTTATTTTTAACTGCATTATTTAGCCTACTTTTCAAATCATCTGTTGTATCTTACGGGTGATACAGGATGATACCTGTATAAAGATACGCTATATAAAACAGACTGACAAATGTGATACTTTTGAGAATATTATTGAAAAGCTTCTTTTTGTGAAAACAAATATGTAAAGGAAGGTTAAAAATCTCCAAAGATGTGTAGCAGATATTTGCTCATTATAGACAACGAAGGATCAATAGAATGATGGTATTAAAAGAAAAAGAAAAGAAATTAAACAGAAGTCTGTAAGAGAAAGTAAAACACTCCAGGATAGAGGAAAGCAAAAGACATTAAGAAAATTTTCTCAGAAAACGAAAGCTATATGGGAAAAATAGGGAAAGTTCCACAGATTAACTCTAAGGCGGCACAGGCACATCTGTGTACTATGAGATGACATCCTACATTAATTGAGGTATAAATTAAAAAGGTGGACAATATCAGGTGTTGGTGATGAGATAGACTCATAGAATCTCTGAACCGTGGCTACCAGGAATGGATGTAAATACAATCACTCTGAACAAAGAATGTGGTTGAATCTTATCAAATTGCACATTCATGCACCTCAGGATGTACATTTCCACTCCTAATAGACAGCTTAGAGTCAGTCCCCAAACGTGTACAGGAAACATGGGGACATGTGCTCCTAGCAGCAGACTTCAGAACGGTGCAAAAAGAGAGGAGAACCATGGACAGCACATGGATAAATACGTTGAGGTGCACAGTGTTGAAAGGAAGGAACCACAGCTGTTTAGACAGGAAGGGACAGCACACAATCATATAAGTAATCATTGACCACACTTCATGATGTTCTTACCCAGGGGCTGTGGAGAGACCTGAAGTGAATGGGAGCATACAAGGAGGTACTAGTTCCTGGAAATGTTCTACTTCCGGGGCTGATGGCACAGTGTGCATTTGGTCATTCTGTTACAGAAGGAAGTAAAGATTTAGAAAAGAAACAGTTCCGTTTTCTTTAGACGGTCGCTGCATGTATTCTTTTGTGTCTTCGGGCACCATTCTCTCCCTTTTGCCATATTTTGGGGACATCAGGGACATATTCTGTATGTGACCTATAGGGACAATCCATGCTATGATGGGAGAAAAAATGAGAACTCATGAAGACAGGAGGGGGGCGGGGACAAGGGAGACTGAAATGCCAGGTGGAAACCCCTACAGGGGACAGAAACAGCCTCACCCACGAACCTGACAAGCAGCTGTGGATGCAGAAGAGCACACACAGACAGCCAGTTACAGCCCTCAACAGTAAGGGAACAAATACCCCTGGGGCTCCTGGGTGGCTCAGTCTGTTGTGTGATTGACTTTGGCTCAGGTCATGATCTGACCGTTTGTGTGTCCAAATCCACATGCCTGGCTCTGTGCTGACAGCTGGGTTCCTGGAGCTTGCTTCAGATCCTCTGGCTCCGTCTCTTTGTCCCTCCACTGATTGTGCATGCACACTCTCTCTCTCTCCCTCTCTCTCAAAAACCAAACGTGAAATAAAAAACACCCCTGAGACTCAGGTACCCTAGCACTGATGGGGCTCACTGTGGTGGGTGACAGAAAGCCCTACCGGGGGCTTCCCAGGGCCGGGCTGCTCCCCTGCAGTATGTGAGAATCACTTTGTAACGGGTGCCCTGTTTGGTTGCCTCTGGTCTGCCTTGACTGCAGTGGCTGGTGGCCTGGGCCTGATAGCCCAGTATGCAGTCCTCAGGGTCTAGAGTCAGAGCTGTTGCTCCTATGTTGGTGCTGGGAAGTGAGGAAGTATGATGTCTGAGGATATTATTACATTTCCTCTGTTCAGAGGACAGGTAAATCAATTTGCTTGAGGAAGGAATGGCTTCAGAAATATCATGTACCCTGGTCCCACTTCAGTGAACAGAGGTCCAGTTTGCATACCATGCAATCACAGACCCTTGCAGAATTAAATTTCCCCTGCCCTAGGCAGACCCTCCTCCAACTGAGTGAGATGTCTGCAGTAGGTACACAAAAAGAGTAGGTTTCTCTTCTCTTCTCCTTCTTCCTCCCGCTGCCCCCAGTGCAGGGAGCAGCATGGTGTAGGGGAGCTACAAGGGTCGGGAAGGACTCACTTAGGTAGGACATTTGCACTGCAGCTGATGTCCGGGTGCAGTGACCATCCCGCTGGTACGAGGGGCGAGGGAAGGCCTTCACTGATGTCCCCGTTGGGATGTCAGGGCAGGCACAGTCCAGACTTTCAGGCCTCCCACCTTCTCCATTTTGTCAGGCACAGGAGGGCAGCCCCACCTCTTTCTCTTCAGGTCATCCTATGCAGGAAGCTCAGGTCCAGCCCACACTGTTGGCTATAACCTTTGCAACAGGCTCATTCAAATCATCCTTTTGTTCCCTCTCCTCAACCTGTTAGCTGTCCTAATCTGGCTTCGGGGAGGAATCAAGGCCGACAATGCCAAAATCACAATCTCTTAGCTACATATAGATTTCTTACCTTGTTATGGACATTGGCAATCTTCACCAAAACCTTCTCCTATACGCTCTCTCCGTCATCTTGTTGCAATCAAACAACAGGATGGGGCCCCTTCCTTGACTACAGATAGCCTCGGGAGCTTTTCCTTCTGCTGCCGCATGAGACTGAGGACATGCCAATCATCGAGAGGTAAAGCAGCTGCCCAGAATAACCTGGTCATTAGGGAGCGGTGCTGGGACCCTGGTGGGAGCATGTGCCCTGACACCAGGTGGCTTCACAGATGGCGTCAGGAAGAGAACTGCATCATGCATATCACACCTGCACTCCGATCTCAGTGGGTGGATACCAGGGATCTCCTGAGCTGGCCATGTTGGGCAACCCCAGTTTGTAAATTTGCAGGCAGTATCTGCACCCATAGGAAGGGTCCGCCTCATGAGGGTTTAATGTGGGCTTCTTGCTGGTATGAGTGCTGACACTGGAGAAAACATCTAGGGTTAGGAAGCAGGGCAAGTCTCTGAGCACTGTGACCCTCCCCTGGGTCTCTGTGCTGCACGTACCCAAAGAAACCTGCATAGGCCTCAAGGTGTTGCAGCACCCTCAGCCTCAGGAGAGAAGACAGTGAAACTGGAATGCCTCCTTTACGAAAACCCAAGTTACTTCCAGGATTAGAAACCGACTCTGGCCCTCAACCCCTTTCAGAAAGGGGACACCAGGATTTAGGGAGACCTGAGTTCCCTCCCGCTGGGCCTAGGGCCTTTCCAAACCTTTATCCAGTAATCAAGCAAGACTGAGCAGGGGAGGAACTAGAGAAGAGAACCCTGCAAGCTCACTCTGTCCTTCCCAATTCCACTTTCTCCCATCTCTCTAGCCGTTTCCTAGTACAACCTCAACCCCATGCAGCTCCATGCCTTCCTTGGAGAGCAACCTGGGCCTGGAGCTACTTTGGGACTATCCCAGAGGGAGCTATCTCTGACTGGAGGCGGGACCCTTCTTCAGGGAGGCGTGCCTTGCCAGGAGGACTTCTGATTGTTCCTGATCAGGGTCACCCTCTGATTTCTGGAGCGGGGAACCCAACTTGGCTAATAACCCTGCTGGTGTGAGGATGTACAAGGGGGAACCTGACTCCAGGACAGGACAGCTTGGGGAATGCCTTATCCACTGCAGTGAGCGTTCGCAGCAGGGCCCCTCTCTGACATTCCTCTGGGACCCAACTCAGCACTCAAACCCTGTGGTGGCTCCAAATGCACTCAGGCCTGCAGTGTGGAGGAACAGGGAGAACCTCCATGTTCTTGGCATTGGTGTGGCCCAGGTTTGGAGAAGGATGGCAGGTTTTGCCATTCCTCTTCTGTCAGTGTGTAAACAGGATGTCAGACAATGGCAACTCCTGGGGTAGCTGGGAATTGGGAGAGTCCTTCAGGAACACTGGCTGAACCTTCTGGAGAATAGTGATTACAGGTGGGATTGAGGGAAAGGGGGTCTAACTGACCTTAAGTCATGGAGATCAATGCAATTTGGCACCTGTGTTCGGGAAACTCTCTCTTTTGCTGGACACCACCTTCATCCTCTAGAGATGATGTTAGGGAGGTGGGCTCTTCACACACTATCTTCCCAGAGCATGTTCTTTGCAGCTTCATGCGCATTGATCCTATGGATGCTGATGATACTTTCCTGGAATCACTCCACATGTTGACTTTTCCTCACCCTTTCCCTAGGATGATAAAATGGAAGAAACTGTGGAACATGGTGCATATCAGGTTTCTGATCGCAAAATTCTCGATGCCTCAGATTCTGTCCCGCATGGCTCAAGATCATTGGGCATGACAGGAATTATCAAGGATCCTGCCCAGGAATTCACAAATGAGTGTCCTCCCTCCCACTTTTAGGTGATGGACTCTATTTGGTGGCCTATAAAAAGCGTTCCAAACAAGTTACCCACAGGAAGAAAATACAATATCACAAGGGAGGGTAGGTACATTTTTGCAAAACCTTCTGTTACAAGTATGTGGATATGTGTGCACGTTGAGGATGTAGTTGCCAGGTGAAATGCATCCCTCACTGCTGGTCTCATTCAGAAGACTTTGAAAGATCTGCTCACAGGACCTGCTTTTCCTTCTAAGCACGACTACTCTCTCTGATTGAATCTGCTCTCTGGGCTTCCTCCATAACAGGCTATGTTCCTTTACTCACGGGCTCTTAACCCCTGTTCAGAGAGTTGAGACCAGAAGTATTACATGAGCAGAATCTGCAAACAGGGGAGAATGGAGGGTCACTTGTGTCCGAGACACGTCACTGCTCAACGTCTAGGTCAGTGCTCTGAGATTCAATGTCCTGGAGGATCAGACACACCAATCCTTGCAGGCCGACCAGCCCGGAAACACCCTGATCCTCTCATGGAGTCACGCACATCCGACTCTTCCCTGGTGGTGACACATGGACACAGAAGTGGTCATGGACACAGAAGTGGTCAAGGACCCTGAGGGGGTCCCTGTGCAGAGTTGTGTAGCCCCAGCTGCAGGGTAGGTACCAGATGAGCAGGTCACAATGGACAGGGAGTTGTCTCTGCTGCAACAAGGCCTCAGTTATGTCCCCTAGTAAGGTCCAGTCTAGTTCCTATGGAGAGCATACATGTGCAAAGTCCACAGTTGGGTCAACATGGTCGTAGAAATAGTCTGGAAACATGCAGGTTTGTGCTCACCTTCCACACCCATGCTGGGTGGGGTCATCCCTTACATGGTTTGCAAAGGGGTGTGGACTGGCTGGTATCATTTCAGGTGTCAGATTTATGATGGCAACGTGTATCTGCAACCAGTAAGTGAAGGATATGCAATTGTATCTTGTGCTTCATTCATCTACAGAAATGTGTCCCATACCTGGCAGACACAAAGGGCACTGGGCAAAGAGTCTAGGGAATTATTTACCCTAAGTGCCAAGACCTGCATGTGTATCATTATGATGCCAAGCATCTCACATGAGACGAAACAACACACTCTGGAATCTTAAGCTTTTGACAACTCAGGGCTTCACTGACCTAACAGAGGAGAAGTCAAGGTGAGATGGGTATACATGCAGGTTGTGATGGGATTCAGACACACCAGGAATAGAGATTCAAGGGCTTTAGCCCAGGTCCTATTCTTCTGACTGGCCTTGCCCCTGGGAGCCCCGAGAAGTGCAATGAGCTTTCCCCATCCTCCTCTAGGGCAAACTTGGAGGCAAGCGGAACACAGGGCATGCTCACAACCAAGTCAGTGATCCTTGAATTCATCCAGGCGTAGACCATCTGTGAAGCTCCAACATCCAGCATCAACGTGAATTCAGCTTTTTGTTTGAAGGGAACAAGAGAGTTCCCAAAAGGCTCTGAGTACAAGGGCAATGGACAGCCACTCGTAGGTATTCTCATCCCAGAGTGTTCCCCGAGCCTGACCCAGACCATGGCTCCATCTCTCTGGCTAGTGTCCAGCCTTGCCCTTGTGTGCTCTGCACCATCACCACGTCCTCCACCCCCTCACCGAGTTTAGGGATGCATCCCAGGAAGTTTCAATGGCAACTGAGAGCAGTACGTGGACCCACATCCACAGGGAAAGTGTCTCAGCATCCAACAGCCGCTCAGTCCCTGGAGATGGAGCGGCAGCATAAAGTAGGATCATGCCCCCATCCTGTCCAGACATAAACAGGGAACCAGAGAATCATACTGTGGGTTTCAATCTGGGACTCTCCCATCAAAATAAGGAATAAACTGTTTTCTGTTTTTAAAATTAAGCAAGGAAAGATTTCCAAGGTTAAATCCTGTCACCAGGATGTCCTTGCCATGTGACCTTGGGCAAGTCAGCTCCCATTCCACTGTCTTCACCTTCCTATCATTCAAAAGGTGATAATAATGTCACATGTTCAAGTGTCCAACCAGATCCAGGTACCGTGAAGACGGAATGAGTTAAAGTACATAAAGCACTATGAGTAGGGTTAGGCATGTAATTTATTGTCTTCACGGCTAACAATGGACAACATAAAGTCACATGGTAAGACATTTCTAGGAAAAGGGGGGTGTCCTGCTCAAATTGTCCATGCAATGAGATGACACGGGTCTGGGGCCAAGAGACCTGCATTCAAGAGGGGGCCTTCAAGACACAGTTGCCTCTCCTTCTCTTTCCCAACTCAGCTTGTTACATGTCCCCTTTGGAAAGTTCAGGAAGCAGAAGTCCGTCCCGTGGAGAGCTTTGTTCCTGCATCCTGAGATCCCCAGAGAATGAGGGAAGAGGGAGATGATTGAGACTAGTGCTTAGAGAGTTTTTGAGCTAAGAATAGCTCTAGGTGGTGGTGCGTAGGTCCTCCCAGTGAACCCAAGCCTGCCCACCAGCCCATCCTGGGCAACCCCAAGGACGGCGGGTAAAGAAAAGCCCACCCCACTGGAGCCTGCCCCAGCTCCGTCAAGAAGAAAAGCAGGTTGGACCGAGCACCAGGTAGCCTGAGCATTGGGGAGGTCCACCGGGAGGTGCGAGACCACACAGCTTAGCACATATGGAGGGAACCTGGAAAAGCTTTCCAAGACCAGAGAGATCATCAGTGAGCGATCAGAACCTCTGATACAGAGCCTCCTCCTCAGTGCAGGAGTGGGGCCCAAGACAAATACAAACACAATGTTGACCTGCCGCAAGGTCAGTGGTGGGAACCTCTAAGCTGATCTCCACCATGATCTCCTATCTTCATGGCTTTGTAGAATCCCGTTCCCGGGAGTGACTAATGGACTATGGCGGCAATGATGAAATGTCCAAGAATTCCGAAATGAGGTGATGACAGGTCTGCAGCTTCTGTCTCATAAACCCTCTGTGTTCATTGGCTCTCTGTCTCCTTAATCTCTCTCTCTCTCTCTCTCTCTCTCTCTCACTCTCTCACTCTCTCTCTCTCTCTGTGTGTGTCTCTGTTCTTCTCTCTGTAGTAGCCATATAAAGTTGAACCTGCTGGGGAGGCCCTCAGGAATCCTAGACCACGCGGAGGAGAACCTAGGCAGTCTGCAATGACTGCCGGCCATGTATGTGCACCATCTTGGGAGGAAGTCCTTCAGCCCCAGGCCAGGTTCCAGGAGATGCATCCCGGCTGCCGCCTTGACAACCACGTCAGGAGAGGCCCTACCCAGGACCAGACACCTACCCCTGCTCCTGGATTTCTGACCTCAGCAACTGGAAGGTAAACAGCCTGGTTTGAGCCACTCAGAATCGGAGCCCTTGGTTGCACTGTCACGGATTAGGGATGCTCCCTGGAGCCAAGGCCCAGGCTCTGGGTGGTGCTGGCTGGTCCCCTGGCTGGGGCTTTCAGTTGGTGGAGGCCGCTATTGCCTGAGGCCCTGGGGACAGGGAGAAGCCTGGTGTTGGTGAAGGCCCTGCGGAGGGACACTGGGGCTGTGTGTTCCCTGGGGGACAGAAGCACCCTGCAGAAAGGTCCGGGTCCAGAAGCGCTGCGTTGGTGAAGGAGCTCGCAGCACGGGTCAGAGGAGCGAGGTGCAGCAGCGACGGAGAGTCTGGGGATGCAGGGGACAGAGGGGGCCTGTAGGGGACAGGGTGGAACCAGAGGAGAAGCAGGAGCCACAGAAGGCCTGGATATGCAGGGGGACTGAGGCCAACAGGGAGCAGCCAGAGGAGGAGGAGGAGGAAGGGGAGGGGGAGGGGGAGGGGGAGGGGGA